>NW_024080711.1:3222079-3228893 GCF_003009895.1 Hyaena hyaena | reverse complement strand
GGGGGGGGGGGGGGGGGGGGGGGGGGGGGGGGTGTTAAATAGAAGATGGTGTTTAAGGAGTGCACTTGTTGTGATGAGCATCAGGTGATGTATGGAAGTGTTGAATTACTATATTGTACACTTGAAACTAATATAACACTATATTAACTAACTGGAATTAAAATTAAACCTTAAGAAGAAACAGATTCTTAATTATAGACAACTGATGGTTACCAGAGGCAAGGGGAGCGTTGCATGGAATTGTTGAATCGCTATATTGTACACCCAAAACTAATAAAACAACCATGTTAAAAAATGCTATCCTGTCTTTAAATACAATCCAGAGTATGAAGTTATTCTCTTTCTCCAATATTTTAAATAAAATCAAACCTCAAAATGTCTGGACATAATTAAAATTCACCCACATTCCTTCATTGCAAAGTGTGTATGAGGGGCTTCCAGATTTCAGTCTGAGACACAAAGAGCTTGGAAATCATCACCCCCCCATCCTTACAACAAGCAAAGAGCTGGGCAAAACTGAAAATCAATTCTTCTTGGATCCATCAAAGAATGTAGGTCACTGAACAAATTGTTGCCCTGAAAACTAGAGAAACAGGCAAACAGATCCAAAGTATCACATTTTACAAGCGTACAAGTGGCAGAGGCCCACACCTGAAGCTAGCATCTGCAGAAACACTTTTAATTGACCAATTACTAGAGACTCAGTGTGGACTGGATTGAGAGTTTAAAATTCAAAGGGGTCCCTGCCTTAGTTGTGTTACCACACGTCAGTAAGTTTTATCTCCAGGAGCCCTACCAGTTGCTCACTGTGAAAATCAGAGAAAACTCTCCTCTTAAATCCAGCAAAAGAAGGGAAAAGTAGCCATTATGAAATATTCCCAGAGCTCTCTACTCTCCTTAACAATCCTAAACTCAAGGAAAAATATTTTACTAAAGCCTAAACAATTGGGGTTCTACCAAAACTAAACAAGCCTAAGGAAGACAATTACCTCCTCTAGACTTTGATGTGGGAGGGGAAAAAAAAAAAAAAAAACACACACCAAACTTTACCCCTTCTAGCCTTGAACATGGGGAAAGAGAAATACCAACTCAGGCTCACCAAAGACTGAGGCTACTGAATGTTTCTCATATGTCAACGCCTTACCACCAAATTAATAGAGTTCCTGAATAACAACAGGAGATTACAACTAAAAGAGCTAAAGTAAAATCCTGGTTTGTGAGCATAATTTATTCCAGAAACATGCTTGTAATCCAAAGCACTCACATATCAAAGCGAATTTCAAGAACCATTGGCTCAACTGTAATCATGTGATATTCAGCAAATACTACTCATATTGCAAGACATCACTCATTTATCAAATTAAGATTTATTAGATTATGTTTGCTCATCTTTTGGAACACTCACAGAACAAGCTACTCACAATCCAAGGTTTAACTGTACAAGCTTTAGACACTATTTAGTTAAAAGTCTCTAAGGAAATACCAGGGAAAGGAAGTAAGGAAACGAAGATACAAATAAACACAAGAGAGGAGAAGATTCTGGGAAGATGATGGAGTAGAGAGCAACAGGAATTTGTCTCTGTACCTGGACAACAAAGGTACAATTTGTCTTATGTAGCAATTTTGGAAATCTGTAGTCCAATGAAGGCCTTCCACTTCAGGAGAAGACTTGAACTATACATTGCAGTTAATTTTGGTCACCTTGAGCTCTTAGCATAGTATCCGCTATCCATTCCTCACCTGCCAGACCCAAGGCACGCTGCTGTGCACTCACTCCTAGAGCAACCCGTACACAGTTGGCAGGAACAAGGGAACATAAAAAGGACTCTGTACTCTGTGCTCAGATGGTGCGTCCTCTGTATCTCAGAGGTGCAGACAAAAAGGTGGGTGGCTACTGTTGTTGCAACTACTCAAAGGGTTGAAGCCCTTGCCCTCTGGCTAAGGTGATTTCCAGGATATTAAAATGGCCAGCATATTTTCCCCTCTCTGTTTTTCCATTTTTCTCCCTTTAGGAGCCAGACATTAATGTCGGAAACATTCAAAAGCACCTGCATTTATGGGAGAAAGTAAAGTCACTATACATGCCTGGTGAAAGGCCCATGCTTAGCAAAGACCTGAAAAGACCTTAAATTTTTAACACAGGATAATCCTCAGCACAGAGACAGCCTACCAAAAAATAATAATAAAAAGAAAGGAAGGAAGGAAGGAAGGAAGGAAGGAAGGAAGGAAGGAAGGAAGGAAGAAAGAAAGAAAGAAAGGAAGAAAGAAAGAAAGAAAGAAAGAAAGAAAGAAAGAAAGAAAGAAAGAAAGAAAGAAAGAAAGAAAATACACACAGTAAATGAAAAGACTAACAGAAAACAACAAAACCTAATGAAGAGAAATAATCTGAACTCCAGAGCACCACATTATTAGGTTCAAATGTCCAATTTGAAAATTTTTTAAAAAACCATAAGGCATACAGACCAACAGAAAAGTATCACCCATTCAAAGGAATAAAGGATAAACAGAAACTGTCCCTGAAAAAGACCTGACAGCAGATGTACAAGACAAAGACTTTAAAACAACCATCTTAAAGATGCTCAAAGAACTAAAGGAAGATGTGAGAGTTTCTTACATCCAATGTGAGAATTTTGTCTAAGCACTGATTTAGCACCATCTCATATATTCTGATAGATTGTTTTTCATTTTCATTTAGTTCAAAATACTTCAAAAGGTGGGGGTGCCTGGGGGGCTCAGTCATTTGAGGGTCTGACTTGATTTCAGGTCAGGTCAGGATCTCATGGTTGATGGGATGGAGCCCCACAGCGGGCTGCTCGCAGACAGCACAGAGCCTGTTTGGGATTCTCTCTCTGCCCCCCTCTCTCTCTGCCCCTCCTCTGCTCAGGCGCTCAAAGGCTCTCACTCTGTTTCTAAATAAATAAACATTTAAAAAAACAATAACCCGAAAGGCAAAGAGAGAAAAGACAGGAAAAGATGAAACAGAATGTCCAAGAACCATGAGACAAGAACCAAAATGTGTAACATATGTGTAATGGGAACACCAGGAGAAGAAAGAGGAGAGGGGAGGGGAGGGGAGGGGAGGGAAGGGAAGGGAAGGAGGAAAGGAAAGGAAAGGAAAGGAAAGGAAAGGAAAGGAAAGGAAAGGAAAGGAAAGGAAAGGAAAGGAAAGGAAAGGAAAGGAAAGGAAAGGAAAGGAGAGAGAAACACAAGAAATATTTGAAGTAATGATAACTGAGAACTTTCCAAAGTTAATGACAGACACCAAAGCTACAAATCCAGTAAGCACAAGGAATACCAAACAGGATTAATATTTTTAAAATGTATAAGGCAAATACTATTCAAACTGAGAAAAGGGCATAGATTTTGAAAGAAGCCAGAAGGAAAATACACATTTGACCTACAGAGAAA
Organism: Hyaena hyaena; assembly: GCF_003009895.1. Classification (NCBI taxonomy): domain Eukaryota; kingdom Metazoa; phylum Chordata; class Mammalia; order Carnivora; family Hyaenidae; genus Hyaena; species Hyaena hyaena. Next base: position 3,225,485 of record NW_024080711.1, on the reverse strand, counting down.
CATATAAGAATTATACCAAACGTCTCTCCAGAAACCACGCAAGCAAAAAGAAAGTAGAGTGAAATATTTAAAGTGTTGAAAGAAAACACCACCAACCTAAAATTCTGTATCCAGTAAAATTATCCCTAAAAGTGCAGGTGAAATAAATACTTTCTCAGACAAGCAAAAATTAAAAGGATTTGTCATCAATACACCTGCTGGCAAGGAACGTCAAGGGAAGAAAATGATACAGGTTGAAAACCCACATCTACATAAAAATAAGAAGAGCATTAGAGAAGGAATAAATGAGGGTAATATAAAATCTTTTATTTTTCCTGTTCTTAATTGATCTAACTGGTAAGTTTCTTCTCAGTAAGAATAGTGACATCGTGTTTGGTAATTATAGCTTATGGATAAGTGAAATGAATGACAGCAGTTTTTAAGGTACAGGAGGGAAGAATGGGGATGACTCTGTCATAAAGTACTTGCCCCACCCCTGAGGTCGTATAGTGTTATCTGAAAATAGACCTGGATTAGTTGTAAATGTACAGTGAAAACTCTTCAGCAACTATTAAAAACATTTTTATAAATGAATTATAATTCATATGCTGAGAGGAGAAACAATGGAATCAAACCACATAAAATGCTGACTTTACAAGAAAAGGAAGAGAAATAGAGGAAGAAGCAGAAGGAGGAGAAGGAGGAGGGGAGGAAGAGGGGAAGAGAGAGGTGGAGGAGGAGAGGAAAGAGGAGGGGGAGGGGAGGAAGAGGAGAAATTAAAGAACATAGGCAATGAATGGAATAGTTATAAATATAGTAACTATTAATCCAAATAGTCACTTAAATGTGAATATCTAAATAAACCAATTGAAAGACAGACACTGTCAAAATAGACTAAAAAACAAGGTAATAGTGTGCTGTCTATAAGAAACTCACTTTAAATGTAAAGCACTGATAGATCAAAAGTGAAGGAATGGAGAAAGATACACCATGCTAACAACTAATTTTAAAAGGCTGGAACATCTACATTAATTTCAGACAAAGTCCACTTCAGAACAAAGAAATTATCAGGGATAAAGAGGAGCATCCCATAATGACAAAGGGGTGAATTTTCCAAGAACACATAATAATCCTTAATGTGTATATGCCTACCAACAGAGTGTAAAAATATGAGAGGCAAAAATTGATAGGCCTGACAAGAAACAGACAAAGCCACAGTTAACAGTTAAAGACTTCACACTTTGATCAGTAATTGACAGATTCAGCAGACAGAAAATCAGTAAGGACATACCTGAATGAACAGCATAAAATAAAATGTATCTAACTGGCATTCTCTAATATATCATACAATAATACCAGAATACACATTACTCTCAAACTCAAACGGAACATTTATCAAGATATACCACATCATGGGTCCTAACAATCTCATTAACAGATTTAAAAGAACACAAATCATACAAGTATGTTCTGAGCTGACAATGAAATTAAACTGGAAATCAATAACAAAACTGTAGTGGAAAATCCAAAAACAGCTAGAGATTAAACAACATACTTCTAACTAACATCTGGGTCAAAAAAGAAGTCTCAAGAAAATTCTGAAGTATTTTGAATGAAATGAAAATGAAAAACAATCTATCAGAATGTATGAGATGTTGCTAAATCAGTGCTTAGACAAAACTCTCACATTGGATGCAAAAGAAAGATCTGAAACCATAAAGTAAGATTCCGTCTTAGAAACTAGAAAAAAGGATGAGTTAAATCTAAAGCAAAACAAAGAAAAGAATAAAATAACAGCACAAATCAACAAAATTTAAAACAGATAATCAATAATCAAAATCAAAAGCTGCTTTTTTATGAAGATTTATAAAATGATGAACCCTTATCTAGGCTAGTCAAGAAAAAGAGAGAGGACACAAAATACTAATATCAGAAATGAAAGACAGTCTATCACTACTGATCTCATGACATTAAGAAGACAATAAAGAAATATTAAAAACAATTCTATGCTCAGAAATTCAAAAACTTTGATGAAATGGACCATTTTCTTAAAAGATAACCATCTGCAAAAGTCCATCCCAGAAGAAATAGGAAATCTGAATAGGTCTAACATCTATTAATGTAACTGAATCAATAGTTAATAACCTTTCGAAAATCACAGAAATCACCAAGTATTACATGGTTCCATTTGTGAACTCTACCAAACATTTAAATGGGAAATTATACGAATCCTCTACAACCTCTTTCAGGAAAGGAAGCTAAAAGAACGCTTTCTGTCTCTTAGAACAGCATCATCGTAATACAAAAAACAAAGACATTTAAAGAAATGAAAATTACAGACCAATATCTCTCACAAACACAAATATATTCAACAACATATAGCAAACCAAATCCAACAAAGTACAAAACTATGGTACACCATGACCAAGTTGGATCTATACCAGATATGCTGGTTCAATACTCAAAAACCAGTTAGAATCTATCATATCAACAGGTTAAAGAATAAAAATCATATATCATATTTGACAAAATCTAACAGCCATTCATAATGAAAGCTCTCAATGCACTATGAATTGAGGATATTTCCTTAATTTGACAAACATATAAAGCTACCAGTAACAACATAATGATGAGAAACTGTAAGTTTTCTCATTAAGATCAAGGAGGAACTGACTACACAGAGATCAAACAAATTAATTCTTAGGGTGTTGGAACTGTTCTAAATGATATTGTATAGTTGTAGACATGCCTATATGTATTTGTAAAAATACATCACAAAGAGTAAACCTTAATGTATGCAAATTTTTAGAAAATTAACCACAGGGGCAAGGGAATCTTAGGAAGGAACACAGAATGTAACAAATGAATCTAAATCTCTTTGGAAAATGGATAACAAGCCTCACTAACAAGGATTCAGAAAAAGTTGCTGCCCTAAGTAACAATGGGAAAGAATATTTTAGGTAGATATTTCCAATGCTGAACACAAAAAAGAATTATATTTAAACACTGTATTCCAATTGGCAAATTTGTTTTCACACTGCACAGGTTAGTAATTCTGAAACTATTGTACATGTAGACAGGAGTTAAACAATAACTAAATAAATTGTAGGTAATGAGAGCCAGGTTTCTCACTGTCAGAAACAGAAGTTACAAATAAGCAAAAAGGAGGCTAAAATGAAGGAACCCTGCCTACAGTGCTGGATTTTGAGTCAAAGATATTAGTCTGAAGTTACGCATATTTACATTTTATAGACAGAGATGACAGATGCCGATGTAGGTAGGTAGGTAGATAGGTAGGTGGGTAGGAAGGAGGGAGGGAGGGAGGAGGGAAGGAGGGAAGGAGGGAGGGAGGGAGGGAGGAAGAAAGGAGGGAAGAAAGGAAGAAAGAAAGAAAGAAAGAAAGAAAGAAAGAAAGAAAGAAAGAAAG
>NW_024080711.1:2982727-3221308 GCF_003009895.1 Hyaena hyaena | reverse complement strand
TGCGGTTCGTGGGTTCGAGCCCCGCGTCGGGCTCTGTGCTGACTGCCAGCTCAGAGCCTGGAGCCTGTTTCAGTCTGTGACTCCCTCTCTCTCTGACCCTCCCCTGCTCACGCTGTCTCTCTCTCTCTCCTAGAAATAAATAAAACATTTAAAAAAAAAAAAAAAAGAACAAAATTAGGACCCAGATGCCCTCACTCACTCCATGCCTCGCCTAACCTCAACAGAAGCTTAAACAAGCATCTATGGAGAAGGTAAAACAGAATGAATAAACTAGGGGATACCAGGCAGAGATGACAGCAGAGACAATATACTGAACAGAGACAAATTAAAAGAAATCTTATATAATGAATATTAAGACTCTAGCTTTTTCCCCAACACAGTCCCGAGAGCATCAGCAGCCAGGCATATGCCCTCTAGCATGAAGTCTGCGAGACTCTGCTCTGGGAAATCGAATTTGCTCAAGAGGAAAGAACTGTGCTCCCCAATGATGCAGCCCAGCTACCTCACAGACTCTGTTACTGTTGATCTTAGTAGGGAATCAATATCTAAAGAAGAGGAGGCTTCCAAAAAAATAAATAAATAAATAAAAATAAAGAAGAGGAGGCTGAGGATATATAAAATGTTTCATAATGCTCTAAAAATATTAAAATTAAACTAAGCCGCCAAATATTTATAATATCAGAACCACAAAAATAGGAAGGGCAAAGAAAACAGATTATATAGTGAAAGACCTCTACTTTCTATTATAAATGTAAAATGAAATAAGACAGAACAGAGGCCACCTTCTCACAGCATCTACCTCTACAATCAGTACTTAAAGCTACTACTACCACCTGCCCTCATCTATTCGGAATCCCCCTTTAATCTATACTTCAGTCATTCTGAATCTCTTTGAGTCCCTAAAAAGGGCTGTGCACCTTTCTATGTCAATATCTAGAACTATCCAGGGGAAAACATGAACATTTTCAATAATAACCACATAATTTCCTATTTAGTGCCATTTATTTTAACATTTGTGTGCATTTATAAATGGACTGATTTTTTTTTTAATTTTACTCAAAGCAAACAGATCCGTGCTTTAGAAACTAGGGCTCCCAGGGGCACCTGGGTGGCTTAGTCGGTTAAGCGGCCGACTTTCGCTTGGGTCATGATCTCACGGTTCGTGGGTTTGAGCCCCGCGTCGGGCTCTGTGCTGACTGCCAGCTCAGAGCCTGGAGCCTGTTTCAGTCTGTGACTCCCTCTCTCTCTGACCATCCCCTGCTCACGCTGTCTCTCTCTCTCTCTCTCCTAGAAATTTAAAAAAAAAAAAAATTAAAAAAAAAAAAGAAACTAGGGCTCCCAGACACTAGCTGTCACTGCCTGTGCCTATGAGAAGGAGCTGCTCATGAAGACATGGAATACTTATGGATAATGGAAGAGAACATTCATCAAACTGTTAGTGAGGACGGTGGGTGTCCATAACACTACTTACGAAAGAGTTGAGCTGTACAAAGAGGAACTTCAGACAAAATGTGCACTCTTGGCAGTTAATAAAATGGACTTGCCAGGTGCCCAAGATAAATTCCATGTACTGATGCATCAACTCCAGAATCCTAAAGATTTTCTGCTTTTATTTGAGAAAAACATGATTCCAGAGAAGACAGTGGAGTTCCAACACATCATCCCCATCTCTGCAATTATGGGAGAAGGATTTGAAGAATTAAAGAACTATATAAGAAAACCTCTGGATGAAGATACCAACCAGGAAAATGGTGCATATCATAAGAAACAGTTGCTTAATTTACAGGTTTCCAGTACAGTATCTTATAATGAGCCACCACCAAAGAATGCTGTTACTAGTCCCAGATAGGTGTAATTTAAATATATTAAAAATGATATCAAGGGGCGCCCAGGGTGGCTCATTCGGTTAAGCTCTTGGTTTAGGCTCAGGTCATGATCTCACGGTTCGTGAGATTGAGCCCCGTGTCAGGCTCTACACTGACAGCGTGGAGCCTACTTGGGATTCTCTTTTCTCACTCTCTCTGTTCCTCCCTTGCTCACACACATGCACGCACACACACACACTCTCTCTTTCAAATAAACACAAATAAACTAAATAAATATCGAAATTGTGTTCATTTCAAAGCTCTTCCACATGTCTGTGTTTTTTTAGGTTAGTTATTATTAACCTTCTGATATATATGCCATCATTCAAGAACCATACTTCCTTGTTTTGTAGTTAAATGTATCAATAGTAAAAAAGTAACTGAGAGCTAAAAATGAAAATTTGTAATTTAACGGCCAATTCACCTAAAGTAAAATCCTCTGATATGTCTGTATTTATAATGTCTCTAGTGAGATAATTTATTTCTACATATATACATATACATACATATATATATACTGGGCAGCTCAGTTGGTTAAGTGTCCAACTTCAGCTCAGGTCATGATCTCATAGTTTGTGAGTTCAAGCCCCATGTCAAGCTCTGTGCTGACAGCTCAGAGCCTGGAGCCTGCTTCGGATTCTGTGTCTCCCTCTCTCTCTGACCCTCCCCCACTTGAGCGCTCTCCCTCTCTCTCTCTCTCTCTCTCTCTCTCTCTCTCAAAAACAAATAAAAACATTATTTAAAAAAGTAAGGTGGTTGTCAATGAACGCTGAAGTTCTTTCCATATTAGAGTTAGTCAAATGTTACATGATCAATCTGGATTAGATATGGGGCAACTTTTCAGTGCCAAATTGTTTTCCCCCGACACTAAAGATGTGCCTTCACTATCAGATGGTATTTGCTCAGAGAATTTGAGCTTAATTTTTTTCTGAGGTGTGTGTGTGTGTGTGTGTGTGTGTGTGTGTGTGAGAAAGAGAGAGAGAGAGACATATATATGTAATATATATATGACAATAATTCCACAATGGAAGGTAAATTCAAGACAAAATGAACTTTAATTCTTCTTTCATAATAACATGAGCAACTAAACAGTTGAGTGTATCATTTAAAAACTGGAATCTTGGGGCACCTGAATGGCTCAGTTAGTTGAGTGTCAAACTCTTAATTTTGGCTCAAGTCATGATACTCGGGTGGTGGCACTGAGACCCAGTCGAACCCCTCATCAGGCTCTGCACTGAACATGGAACCTGCTTAAGACTTTCTCTCACTCTCTCTCTTGTGCCTACGTGACTCAGTGGGTTAAGCCTCAGACTTTGGCTTGGGTCACAATCCGAAGGGGGTTGTGATCTCGTGGTTCGTGAGTTCGAGCCCCCCATCAAGCTCAGGGCTGACAGCATGCTTTGATCCTCTGTCTCCCAACCTCTCCCCAGCTTCTGCTTGCTCTCTCTCTCTCTCTCTCTCTTTAAAATTAAAAAATATATATAATCGTTTCTTCATATATCTTTTCCCAAATTTCTTTCACTAGTTATTCAAGGTTACCATTATCACTTTGAGGCAAAAATCAATTTTATAACCATTTTCTGAGGGGGGAAACAATTAACAAACTTTTAAAGTAACTCATCTGAAATTCCAAAGCATTAATTTTGTATAATATCACTGGTGAAGAATGGGCTCAGGAGAACTGAGGCAGACCTACATCCTATTTCTTAGCTAAGTTACCTGGTATTTATGTGATCGTGAGCAACTTATTTAATTGAGACTCTGTTTGTAAGTTGTAAAATTGTGATAATGCTGGATAAAAAATATTTAAAAGATTAAATGAAATAGTTGGAAAGCGCCTGGCACATAGTGCTTCCACAATAAAATAAAATAGCCTTTTCAAAATTGAATTTCCTTTCAAAGCTAAACTTAAAATATTTAATTGTTTCTGACTTTAAAATATATACATTTCATTTCTGCTAATATAGTCTCCTAAGGAGAGGAAACAAATTGGATAGGAGAAAGTTTTTGTAAAGAAACTTTTCATTGCCTATTTTTTGTAAATTTTGTATTATATATTTGAAGTATAAGTGAATAAAATTTAAATTAAAATAGTAAACCACTATAACCAAAAATATTAATTGAATAAATTCAGTACCTGAAGTCCTCATAACTTTATGAGAGTCCCCAATGCAGGGATTATGTCTTATTCATCTAGGAGACTCAAGAATTTGAACAGTACCGGGCACCTAGTAAACATTCAAAAACATCGGGAAGAACAGATGCATGGTTGAGGCCTCCATCTACATTTTGTTCATATTTATGTGGTTGCAAAAATTAAGACTGAAAATGGCTCTATAGCTACCTAAATTACCTAACAGAACTACTTAATTAGCTGTGCTGTCAGGGAAGCCAGAATAACTGATCATCAAATGATACATTTAATACCTATACAGAGAGAGAGAGGTTATCTGAAAAATTCATTGATTTGCCATAGCATCAAATACTTAAAAATAACCATCATTAATTTCTAGAGACTTATAGAGAAAAATACATTCCCAAATATCTAAAAAGTGCTCACAAAAAATAGGGTCATTACTTTTTACAACCAAGTAAGTTATGAAGAATGAAAACCTATTTTTCCATAATAGATTATAAGAATTAATAAGTTCAGAGTGAACAAGACAACAATTATGAGAAAGGTTATCTATCTCTGATTAAGTAAATACACACACTGACACAAATACACACATTTTGAAATGTCTTTGCATCATCACTATAAATCATGTAGACTTGGGTCCAAAAGAGGTACTAAGATATTATATGGAAGACTAGCTCTGAGGATTTTTTTATTTCAAATACAGAAGATTTCAAAAAAAAAGATAACCACAAAATACATCAAAATATTAATACTACTATTATTAGAGTGGCAAAATTGTGGGTGACATAATTATGTCTGCCTCTATTTTCCAAATTTTTGGCAATGTAATTATACTTTCTCCTAATTACACATATATAATATTTTTAAGCTATGATCATCCAAGGTACCCTATGCTTATAGACAGTTTAAAGATTAAACAATCTTACACATTCAGATGTGAAATCCATTTTCAAAGTTCCCAAGAAAGAGAGGTACAGTTAGCATCACCTGTTCAGCAAGGGAACTTGCTAAACAAGTTCTTTCTGCCCTCATCACAATGACAGGGTTGCCCAAAGAACAGAAATAAAGTATATGTATAAATTCTCTGATCCTTTGAAATCTTTTTTTTGCAGTTCTTTGTGTGGGTCATTAGAGGAGAAATGGGGATATGATTCTGCACGGATCTTGAGGGAGGGACCGTATTTATTCTCCTTTCTTCTCTGCTAACAAATGGAGAACCATACAAGGGCCGTTTGCCAAACAGCCAGGTGAACTGCTCTAGTCATTCAGGCATTTGCACACGTCTAAAATACTTTATATCCTTTTATGATAAAATTACTCAAAACATAAAGAAAGGAAGTGGCAGCAATAAATCATGCTGGCATAGCACAGGTTATTTATTCTGAACAGGATGGCTGACAAAGCAGCCTGCTGTCACAGCATATGAAAGCACTTAAAATAATGAGGTTTTTCAGGGGAAATAAATGAAAAGGAATAAAGAAAAACACTAAGTGTCTGATTCCATCCATAAGATACTCTCACAAAAGAAAGAAAGAAAGAAAGAAAGAAAGAAAGAAAGAAAGAAAGAAAGAAAGAAAGAAAGAAAGAAAGACAGACAGACATTGGCGGTTAATAAAGAAACAACATGATCTCTCAATTTAATTTTGTCAGTTTTTTATACAGTATGGGCTATGGAGTCAATTAGACAAGGGGCTTGATTACTGGCTCCAATGTTCACTACTTGGCAAGTTACTTAACCATTTTATAATCCATTTGAAAAAATGAAAACTAAAATAGCTACCTCATAAAGTGATAGTTAGGATTAAATAAAGTGATGGGAAAATGCATGTCACATGTTTTATTACTCTCTAAACTTTTCTATATGTTTGCAATATTATACAAACACATAATACAATGAGTGGCACATAATGGGCTCTCAATAAATGTTGACTCACTTCCTTGTTACAGACATGAAAATTAAACCAGAGTTCTAAGTTTAAAAAAAAAAAGAAAGGAAGATAGGACTAGAGGTCACCTCATTCAGACCTCTACCTCTAGGCAGATTTATCACATTAAATAAGCATCATCTGATGACTTTCAGCACAAGGGTGTAAGAACTTTTCTCAATGCCTAAGAGAAAAGGATCATAAATAGGAAATGAATGATCAATTAAATCCGAAATTGACAAAGGTAGTGCTGAATGTAAAAAGGAACCCACATCTAAGGACCACTGCAGTTTAAATGTCTAAAACTTGCAAAGCCATAGTGATTAAAACAAACAAAACCTATAGAATAGTTGGTATCACAAATCAATGGGGGAAGGGAGAAATGTGGTTTTAGTTGATAATATCACAGACATTAACTCACTGTAAAGAAAAAAGTGAAATTATAATTGAACCTTGAACAATAACAGGGGTCAAGTCCTGCACAGTCAAGAATCAGTGTATAACTTTTGACTCCTCAAAAACTTAACCAATACTAGAAGCCTCACCAATAATATAAACAGTCAATTAACATACATTTTGTATATTATTATAAGCTGTATTCTTACAGGAAAGTAACCAGAGAGATGAAAATGTTATTAAGAAAATTGTAAGGATAATACACTTACAGCACTGTATTTATGGGGAAAAATCTGCATATAAGTAGACACACACGGTTCAAATGGGGATTAAGACAATATTTACTTCATGAAGTTGACGTTTGCATAAATATAGAGAGAAAAGTCCTGGTTCACATATGAAGTGCTCAACAATTGATGGTAGTGGTACTTGTTTTTAAGAAGAAAAAGAGAAGGAGAAGGGCAGTTTTAATATGCCTTTGAGACAACTCTTGTGTATCAGTTGTCTCTCTCTAGCTCAGAAAGAAGAAAGAGAGAGAGAGAGACAGAATGGGAGGGAGGGAGGGTCATTATCTAAATGAATTCAAGTTCTATAAGATTTCAGTAGGGAGATGAGTAAGGACTTCAGTACTTAGGCATCTTTCAGTGCATTCCTCTTAGCCTAGTCACTTCCAAGGTAGCATAAGGCCAGAGGACCTGCAACAGAGCTTTAAATGCCCATATGCTGCTGAATTACCCTTTGGCATCCCAGTGTTCACAGTGGCTTCTCCAAATGAAGTGTTCTGTCAGTCATCTCAGATGAACGTTGTTCTGGGGCTCATGCAAAGACTGTGATAGACTTCAAGGGCTTCTACTATAAATTTGATGTAGTTCATACCAACTCTTTCAAGGCTTTTTACATATGCTTCTAAAATTGATCACAACCATACAGAATGAATCTCTTTGAACAAGTATTATCTGAAAGCAGCCAAGGCTAAAAGGAAATTTTCTATGCAGTGACATTCAAACACTTTTCAACTTGACCCACAATAATATATTTTACGTATAGTAAATACATTGGTATAAATGCATATAATAAAATTTCATTAAACAATACCTACTAAGTCTTTTCAATTTATATCTTTGCTCTTAATTGCTCGTTATACATACTCCCAATAATTTGTTTCACGGCCCAGTTTGAAAACCACTCCTCTACAGTAACTAGAGATAGATTATACTTTATAACCTCAGGACAAATCCATATCTTCTACATTCCTCATGACTTTCAGAATATTCCTAAAGTTTAGGAGAGTAGGTTAAGGGCTAAAAATAGCCAAATAACATGAGGTGCTTTCATAATCACCTATTATACATGCAGATGTGACAGGTCATTGGGTCACCCTACAGAGGTTTCAAATCACTGTAATTCTTGGTGCACGAGTCAGAAGAGGGAGGTTTTAGGGCCAGAAGGGAAGCATAAGCATTGAGCAGAGAAAAGGAAATGAACTTTAAGGCAGGAGGTGTGGGACCTTCTGGGCTGACTGAGGAAGCAGAGAATGGAAGACAAACACAGCCAGAGCCAGGAAAACAAGGCAAACCTGAACCAGGAGGCTAACTGAAGCCAGAGCCAGAAGGGAAAGCAGTAACAGGCTCATAAGAGGAAACAAGGCCAACACAAAATAACGTGCTATGCCAGAAAGGGAAAAAAGGCTGATGGCATTTGGCTGCATCATGCATGAGAGCAGCAAGGCACGGAAGCTGTGCTGTTATGTGTGTTCTCTCAGGCTATCAGAGAACTAGAACTTCATAGGCAGCTAAAACTCTGCAGTAAAAAAAAAAAAAAAAAAAAAGGTGGTTTTTATTATGCTCTATTAATTAGCACTTCTTTCCTACCAATAATTTTGACCTGTTTTTATTAAAAATGTTTGACTGAGCAAATAAACATATGTTCCTTATCTATTGGATAATCTTCTACTCCCAGAATTTAGAATCAATTTTAATTTCTGCCACATTGTTTTAGAATTCTTTACAGATACAAATGATTTCCTAGTTTCTTTAATATTTCATGTGTACAACTCTGCTATGGAAATACCTATGTTGTTTTAGCAGAAGAATACATTAAGATTACGATACTACAGGCAGTTGGGGCGCCTGGGTGGCTCAGTTGGTTCACTGTCCAACTCTTGATTTCAGCTCAAGTCATGATCCTAGGGTCATAGGATTGAGCCCCAAGTCAGACTCTGTGCTGAGCATGGGCCTGCTTAAGATTCTCTCTCTCTCACTCTGCCCCCTCTCCCCCACTCTCACTCTCTCCCTCACACTCTAAAATTAAAAACAAAGATTAATACTACAAGGAGCTAATTTTTATTTATCTTTTTCATGTTCTGTACTAAAAAAAAATTATCTCCAAAAGGTTTTGATAAATGGGTGATGCAATTATACAAAGTTATTACCATTTAGCAATGCTTAGGCTGTATCTCTGAAAAATAACTGGATACAGAGGTACTTGGGAGGCTCAGACTCTTGATTTCAGCTCAGGTCATGATTTCAGCATCATGAGATCAAGCCCCATGCTGAGCTTTGCACTGACGGTGTGGAGCCTGCTTGGGATTCCCTCTCTCTTCTCCACCCTCCCCTGCTTGCACTTTCTCTCTCTCAAAATAAACTTTAAAAAAAGTAATAAAAAGGAAAATGACTGGATAAGTTTTTTTTAAAAAACATTAGAAAATAACAAGAAATCAGTAATTACATAACAAAATAAATGAAATTCAAATGGAGGTCAGACTTAAATTTATCCAAATTAGTGAGACATTTACATTTATAAGCAGAGCTAATTCACTACCTGGTAACTCACCAAAACCTACTCAAGCCAGCTCACCATTAAGTAAATGTACCACAAAACAAAATTTTTTAAAGGCCTATATGGTATTAGCTGCCATATTAATTGGTGAATACCTAACTCAATTGGCAAAGTATTATTCACAAATTTCAGTAACAAACAAGTTAACAAAATTAAAAATACTAATTTAGATAATTAAATATTTCATAAAATAAAATTTATATAGCACTGATATCCTCAACAATTTTGATATTTAGAAACAGTCATTTTTGTTATTGAATTGCAGAAGCTCTTTATATACTTTGGACATTAACACCTTATCCAATATATGGTTTGCAAATATTTTCTACCATTCTATAGGTTGCCTTTTCATTTTTTTTGTTTCTTTTGCTATCCACAAACTTTTTAGTTTGCTATAGTCCCAACTTATTTTAGTTATATTGCCTGTGCTTTGGTGTCATATCCAAAAGAAAATCATTGCGAAGACCAACGTCAAGCAGCTTCCCACCTAATTTTTCTTCTACATTTACGGTTTCAGGGCTTACATTCAAGTCTGCAATCCATTTTCAGTTGACTTTTGCATATTGTATAAGATAGGGGACAATTCATTATTTAAAACATTTTTTTAATGTTTTATTTATTTTGAGAGAGAGATAGAGACAGCGTGAACAGGGGAGGGTCAGAGAGAGAGAGGGAGTCACAGAATCCAAAGACAGGCTCCAGGCTCTGAGCTAGCTGTCAGCACAGAGCCTGATGTGGAGCTCGAACCCACAAACCATGAGATCATGACCTGAGCCGAAGTCGGATGCTTAACCCACTGAGCCACCCAGGAGCCCCATCAATTCATTACTTTAAATGTGTCTGTCCTCCAATTTTCCCAACGCCATTTTTGAACAGACTATGCTTTCCCGATAGTATATCCTTGGCTCTGCTGTTGTAAATTAATTGACCATATACACATGGGTTTATTTCTGGGCTCTCTATTCTGCTTCATTGATCTGTGTGTTTGTTTTAATGCCATTACCATACTGGTTTGATTACTGTAGTTTTGTAATATAATTTGAAATCTGGAAGGGTAATACCTCCAGCTCTATTCTTTCCCAAGATTGATTAGGCTATTTTTGTGGTTCCATACATATTTTAGGACTGTTTGTTCTATTACTGGGGAAAATGCCATTAGAATTTTGATGGAGATTACACTGAATCTATAAATGGTTTTGGAGAGTATAGATATTTTAACAATATTAATTCTTCCAATGCATGAGCACAAAATATCTTTCCATTTATTTGTGTTTCCTTCAATTTCCTTAATCAACATGTTACAATTATCAGTGTATGGATCTTTCATCTCCTGGGTCAAATTCATTTCTAGGTACTTTATTCTTTCTGATACAGTTGCAAATGGGACTGTTTTCTTAATTCCTCTTCCTGACAGTTCATTATTCGTGTATAGAAACACAAGATTTTTGTATATTGGTTTTATATCCCACAGCTTTACTGAATTACTCAGTTCTAACAGTTTTTTCATGGATCTGTATCGTTTTCTATATATAATATCATGTCATCAGTTTTACTTCCTCCTTTCTGATTTGGATGGCTTTTATTTCTTTTCCTCAGCCTGATTTCTCTGGCTAGGACTTCTAGTACCTTGGTAACTAAACATGCAGAGTTGGCATCGTTGTCTTGTCCCTGATCTTAGGTGAAAAACTGAAAGCCACCACTGAGTATATTAGTTATGGACTTCTGATATATGATTTTTATTATTTTGAGGTATATTCCCTCTATACCCAGTTTGTTAAGAGTTTTTCTTATGAGGGTGCCTGGGTGGCTCAGTCAGTTAAGCATCTGACTTCAGCTCAGGTCATGATCTCACAGTTCGTGGGTTCGAGCCCCACGCCAGGCTCTGTGCTGACAGCTCAGAGCCTGGAGCCTGTTTCAGATTCTGTGTCTCCCTCTCTCTCTGCCCCTCCCCTGCTCACGCTGTCTCTGTCTCTCTCTCTCCTAGAAATAAATAAAAATAAAAAAATTTTTTAAAAAAGTAGTCCAGTTACATTCTTTGGCATGTTGTTGTCCAGGTTTCCCAATATCATTTGCTGAAGAGACTGTCTTTTTTCCATTGAATATTCTTTACTGTTTTGTCAAAGATCAGTTAACCATATAGTTGTGGGTTAATTTCTGGGTTTTCTATTCTGTTCCACTGATCTATGTGTCTGTTTTTGTGCCAGTACCATACTGTCTTGATCACTACAGCTTTGTAATAGCTTGAAGTCCAGAATTGAGATGCCTCCAGCTTTGCTTTTCTTTTCCAAGATTGCTTTGGCTCTTCAGGGTCTTTCGTGGTTCCATACAAATTTTTGGATTGTTTATTCTGATTCTGTGAAAAATGTTGTTGGTATTTTGACAGGGATTACATTAAGTGTGTAGATTGTTTTGGGTAGTATGTACATTTTAACAATATTTGTTCTACCAATCCATGAGAATGGGATGTTTTTCCATTTTTTGTGTCAACTTCAATTCCTTTCATCAGTGTTTTATAGTTTTCAGAGTATAGATCTTTTGCTTCTTTAGCTAGGTTTATGCCTAGGTTATCTTCTGGGTTTGGGTGCAATTGTAAATGGGATTAACTTCACTTTCCTCCACTTCATTATTAGTATATAGAAATGCAATAGATTTCTGTACATTGATTTTGCATCCTGCGACTTTATTGAATTTGTGTATCACTCCTAGCAATTTTTTGGTGGAATCTTTAGGGTTTTCTATAGAGTATCATGTCATCAACAAATAGTGAAAGTTTGACTTCTTCCTTGCTAATTCGGATGCCTTTTATTTCTCATCTAATTGATGAGGCTAGGACTTCCAGTACTATGTTCAATAACAGTGGTGAGAAAAGACATCCCTGTCTTGTTCCTGACCACAGAAGAAAGTTTTTCCCCCACTGAGGATGATATTAGCTGTGGGGGGTTTGTATATGGCCTTTATGATGTTGAGGTATGCTCCCTCTATCCCTGCTTTGTTGAGGGTTTTGTTTTTTTTTTAACCATGAATGGATGTTGTACTTTGTCAAATGCTTTTTCTGCATTTATTGAGAGGATCTCATGGTTTTTCCTTTCTTTTATTTATGTGGTGTATCCTGCTGATTGATTTGTGAATACTGAACCACCCTTGCAGCCCGGGAATAAATCCCACTTGATTGTGATAAATGATTCTTTCAATGTACTGTTAGATTTGATTTGCTAGTATTTTGTCGAGAATTTTTGCATCCATGTTCATCAGAGTCATTGACCTGGTGTCCCCTTTTTTAGTGGAGCTTTGGTTTTGGAATCAGAGTAATGCTGGCCTCACAGAATGAGTTTTGGAAGTTTTCCTTCCAATTCATTTTTTTTTTAATTTGAACAGTTTGAGAAGAACAGGTATTAACTCTTCTTTAAATGCTTACTAGAGGGTGCCTGGGTGACTCAGTCGGCTAAGCTTCCGACTTTGGCTCAGGTCATGATCTCGCAGTTTGTGAGTTCAAGCCCTGGATTAGGCTCTGTGCTGACAGCTCAGAGCCTGGAGCCTGCTTCAGATTCTGTGTCTCCCTCTCTCTCTGCTCCTCCCCTTCTCACAGTCTGCCTCTCTCTCTCTCAAAAAAAAAAAAAAAAAAGATTTTTAAAAAAAATGGGGTGCCTGGTGGCTCAGTCAGTTAAGCGTCCAACTTTGGCTGAGGTCATGATCTCAGTTTGTGTGTTCGAGCCCGACGTCCAGCTCTGTCCTGACAGCTCAGAGCCTGCTTCAGATTCTGTGTTTCTCTCCTCTCTCTCTGTGCCTCCCTCACTCGCACTCTGTTTCTCTCTCTCTCTCTCAAAAATATATTTTAAAAATCTGATAGTAAAAATCATTAAATAAATAAATGTTTAGTAGAATATACCCATGAAGCCATCTGGCCCTGGACTTTTGTTTATTGGGAAATCTTTGATTACTGATTCCATTTCTTTGCTGGTTATTGGTCTCTTCAACTTTCTATTTCTTCCTGTTTCTGTTTTAGCAGTTTATATGTTTAGGCATTTATCCATTTCTTCCAGATTGTCTGATATGATGGCATATAAACTTTTCATTATATTCTCTTACAATTGTATGCGTGTGGTGTTGGTTGTTATTTCTCCTTTGCATTTGTGATTTTACTTACTTGGGTCCTTCCTCTTTTCTTTTTCATCAGTCTGACTATGGGTTTACCAATTTTATTAATTTCTGGTTTCATTGATCTGTTCTACTCATTGTTTAGTTTCTATATCATTTATTTCTGCTCTAATCTTTATCACTTGCCTGCTTCTGCTGGCTACAGTTGTTCTTTTTCTAGCTCCCTTAGGTGTAAGGATAGGTTGCCTGAGTTTTTTCTTGCTTCTTGAGATAGCCCTGTATTGTTAGATAGTTCCCTCTTATGACCACTTCTGCTGCATCCTACACCTTTTGAACCTTCATGTTTTCATTTGTTTTCGTGTGATTTTTTATTTCTTCTTTAATTTCCTGGTTTACCCATTCATTCTTTGGTAGAATGTTCTTTAACCTCCATGTATTTGTGGTATTTCTAAATTTTTTCATAGCACTATGGTCAGAAAAGGTGCATTATGTAATCTCAATTTTTTTTTTTTTTTTTTTTTTGCATTCTTGACGCCTGATTTGTAACCCAGTATGCGATCTATTCTGGAGATTGTCCTATGTATACTTGAAAAGAATGTGTATTCCACTGCTTTAAGATGAAACATTCTGAATATCTCTGTTAATCCATCTGGTCTGCAATTCAAAGCTATTGTTTCCTTGTTGATTTTCTGTTTACATGATCTATTCATTGAAGTAAGTGGGTGTTAAATTTCTCTATTATTATGGCATTATTGTTATCAATGAGTTCCTCTATGTTTGTTATTAACCGTTTTATATTTTTGGGTGTTCCAAGTTGGGGGCATAAATTCCAAGTTGGGGGCATAAATATCACAACTGTTAGATCTTCTTGTTGGATAGGCCCCTTTATTATGATATAGTGTTCTTCTTCAACTCTTGTTACAGTCCTTTGTTTAAAATCTAGTTTGTCTGATATATGTATGGCTACTCTGGCTTTCTTTTGACATCCATTAGCATGATAAATGGTTCTCCACCCCTTGATTTTCAATCTGCAGGTATCTTTAGGTCTAAAAGTCATCTCTTGTAGGCAGCATATAAAAAGATCTTGGTTTTTTTGTTTGTTTGTTCGTTTGTTTTTTCCTTTTTTTATATACATTCTGACATCCTATGTCTTTTGATTGGAGTATTTAGTCCATTTATGCTCAGAGTGATTATTCATAGCTATGAACTTAGTGCCATTTTGTTATTACCTGTTTTGTCATTGTTTCTGGAGAATTTTTTCTGTTCCTTTCTAGTCTTTGTTGCTCTTGGTCTTTCATTCCCACTCAAGTACCTTATAATATCTTGCAAGGCTGGTTTAGTAGTCACAAACTAGTTTTTGTTTGTCTAGGAAACTCGTGATCACTCCTTCTATTCTGAATGATAGGCTTGCTGGAAAGAGTATTCCGGGCTGCAGATTTTCCCCATTCAGCACACTGGATATATCATGCCATTCCCTTCTGGCCTACCAAGTTTCTGTGGACAAGTCTCCTGCTAACCTTATTTGTCTTCCCTTGTAAGTTAGACTTTTCTCTTGCTGCTTTAGGATTTTCTCTTTATCATTATATTCTGCAAATTTAATTATATGTCTTGGTGCTGGCCTGCTTTTGTTGATTTTGATGGGAGTTCTCTGTGCTACCTGGATTTGGATGTCAGTTTCCTTCTCCAGATTAGGTAAGTTTTCAGCTATTGTTTCTTCAAATCCTCTGTCCTCTTTTCTCTCTTCTTCTTGGACTCCTATGATATGAATGTTATTATGTTTGATGGAGTCACTGGATTCCCTAAGTCTACTTTCCTGATCCAAAATTATCCTTTCTCTCTTGTTCAGCTTCATTATTTTCCATTAATTCTATCTTCTATATCACTTACTGGTTCCTCTGAATCTTCCACCCTTGTGGTCATCATATACAGGCAGTTTCACATCTCAGTTATTGCATTTTTCATTTTGGCCTGATTGTTTTTTAGCTCTTTAATCTCTGCAGTAAAGGTCTCCCTGATGTCTTCCATGCTCTTCTCAAACCCAGCGAGTATCCTTATGATTGTTGCTTTAAATTCTGGATCAGGCATATTACTTACATGAGTTTTGATTAGATCCCCAGCCATAACATTTTCTTGTTCTTTCTTTTGGGATAAATTCTTCATTCTTGACATTGTGTCTAGGTCCCTGTCTTCTATATGTTAGGAACGCCTGTTATAGTTCCTGCTCCTGAGAGTATACCTTCATAAAGAAGAGATCATATAATGTCGAGGGCATGGCACTTCAGGTAGTGTCTCTGGTTTGTGCTGTGTGCACTCAGCTGCTGTGGTTTTTTGTCTTGTTTTAAGTTTATTTATTTTGAGAGAGAGAGAGAAAGAGAAAGAGAGAGAGAGAGGGTGTGTGTGTGTGTGTGTGTGTGTGTGTGCACGCGCATGAGTGAGGAAGGAGCAGAGACAGAGAGAAGAGAGAAAATCCCAAGAAGGCTCCATGCAGTCAACACAGAGCCTGATACGGGATTCGATCTCATGAACTGTGAGATTGTAACCTGAGCTGAAATCAAGAGATGGACACTTAACCAACAGAGCCACCGATGTGCCCCTCTGCTGCTGTGTTTTGGCTTCTCTTTCCCTCAGGTCAGTCATCTGCAGTGTTTCTCCTCACCTACAGTGAGGAGTGTCCGGACTTTCACCAAAGCGCTGCAGATTTTAACTATGTGTGGTCGGGTCTGCTTGTTAAATGAGACTTGATGATACTTCCGCTGGAACGGAAGCTTTGCAGAATGCTATGATCAGTAGACATGGTACATGCAGGGGTCTGTCCTGGTCTTCTGGGGAAGGAGCCCACTGTGCTGGGCCTCGTCACACTCACCCAAGAAGAGCAGTATCAGCAGAGCACAGTGGAGAGGGACTTGGTATAAGCAGGTTAGGCAGTCAGTGCTGGCACTATGCTGTTTACTGAAGTCGGTTTATGCTGAGGGGCAGGGGAGAGAAATGGCATCAGCCAGTTCCCTTGTCTCCAGAGACGGGAGTAGGTGCTTGCTGTTTTCAGGGAAGTGCTTTCAGAGGAGCAAATAATTTCTCTTCAAGCATCACAGGCATTTTTCAGACAGCTGATTTCACATTGTCTCTGGGTCATTTGCCTGCCTGGAGCAGCACAGCACACCTTGGGCTATATCCTGGCCAGGCCCAATGACTTTTAAAATTCCAAACTTTAGTGACTTGGTGTGGCAGAAGCCTATACTGGTCTTCTGGGAAATGGTCTCACCACACTGGGACTGATGCAGGTTTGAGTCGTGCCAAAGCTCAGGGGCATGGGATTTGCACCAAGTAAGTTAAACAGCCAGTGTCCCGCTTAGCTGCCCTCAGCAGATGTCTCTGCACCTATGCTGAGGGGTAAAGGAGGGAAATGGCACCCACCAGCTCCTTACTGCCCAGAGAGGCAACTGCACTCCAAAAAGTACAATCTCTCCCATGCCCCTAAGGCAATCTTCGGATCACACCATCTGCCCAGGGTTGTCTGCCTGTCTCCTGTCCAGGAGCACCACAGCACCTCAGGTCTCTATTCCAGTGAAGCCTGGGGACCTCTAAAACTCCAGCCCTTGAGCCCCACTGATTGCAAAAACTCAAAATTCAGCCCTCTCTCATTCTCAGACAATGGCTTTGGAGAAGTGTTCTCCTTTTGCATATGCTTGTGCATTCCACTCTGTCTCACCTTTCACCATGACCAAGGCTCCCTCCCCTCCATGGCACCTCCAAGATTTTTCTCCCCCATGTCACATCTCCATTCTTCCTTCCTCGAGGTGACTTCATCTCTCCCTCTAGTTGTGCAGTTTGTTTTATCAGTCCTCAGGTTGATTTCTTTAGAATTCTGAACGATTTGATAGCTCTAGCTGTGTTCTAGGAATGAGGAAAGCCTAGGGTCCTCCTACTATGCCACCATCTTTGTCCATTTTTTAATCTTTTTCTTTAAGTTTATTTATACTTATTTTGAGGTGGGGGTGGGGAGAGTGCACATATAAGCAGGACAGAGAGGGAGAGAAGGAAAATCCCAAGCAGGCTCTGCACTGTCCGCAAGGGCTCAAACCTGAGCTGAAATCAAGAGTCAAAGGCTTATCCAACTTAGCCACCCAGAGACCCCCCAATCTATTTTATTAAAGGTTCTTAGTTTCACAGAACTTTTTTTTATTGTATTTTTTAGCCTTTAATTCATTTTTTTCTGCTCTGATCTATATTAAATTTTTCCTTCTACTAACTTTGGACTTAGTTTGTTCTTTTTCTGGTTCCTTGAGGCATGAAGCTAAGTGGTTTATTTCAGCTCCTTTTGGTCTTAATGGAGGCACATGTCACTATGAACTTCCCTCTGAGAATTGCTTTGGCTGCATCCCATAAGTTTTGATATGCTGTATTTCCATTTTCATTTGTGTCGATATATGTTTTTTATTCCCTTTTGATTTTCTTTGGCCCATTTGCTGTTCAGTAGCATGCTATTTAATCTCCACATTTTGTGCATTTTACAGTTTTCTTCTTTTCATTGATTTCTAGTTCCATACCATTGCGGTCAGAAAAGATGTTTGCAATGATTTCAGTCTTCTTAAATTTATTAAGACTTGGTTTGTGGCCTAACTTTTGATCTATCCTGTAAAGTGTTTCACATGCACTTGAGAAGAAGAATATGTATTCTGCTGCTGTTAGATGGAATGATCTGTAAATATCTGTTAGGTCCATCTGGTCTAACACATAGTTTAAAACCCAAGATTTCCTTTATTGATTTTTCTGTCTGGATGATCTATCCATTATTGAGAGTCTCATACTGAAGTCCCCTACTATTATTGTATTGTTATATTTCCCCCTTCAGGTCTATTAATATTTGCCTTATATATTTAGGTGCTCCTTCTGTTTTTCAGGGCACCTCGGTGGCTCAGTCAGTTAAGCGTCCGACTTTGGCTCAGGTCATAATCTCACGATTCATGGGTTTGAACCCCGCTTCTGGCTCTGTGCTGACAGCTAGCTTAGAGCCTGGAGCCAGTTTCGAATTCTGTGTCTACCTCTCTCTGACCCTCCCCTGCTCACACTGTCTCTCTCTCTCAGAAATAAAAAACATTAAAAACATTTTTTTAAAGATTTTGTTTTTCCTTTTCTTTCTCGAACCACAACAGAGAATATCAAAGATAGCCAACTTCCTCATTATGCCTGACTTCTGAAATTTACTCAGTTCTAAATCTGGTATTTCCACTCTGTTCCCTCTTGTTATGCTGTACACACACACACACACACACACACACACACACCTTGTATTTCACCAGAACTATTAAACATTCCTGTTAATCAAGCAAACTGTACCTCTCATAGTAGACGCTATGGTGTACTGCCCACATCCCTCTATAGGATGAAGGCATGCAATCCCCCAGTTCTGTCAAGAGTACTGCCTACTGACAGCTTATAATGGAACACCTCCCCCGGAAACTTCCCTCAGCTGAAAGGAGCTGCCTCATCCAGACTTATGAGCCTCCCCAGTGGAAGTCCACATCCAGTGACCCATGGACAAGGCCATACAAAACCCTAGCTACTCTGCTTCAAATCAGGGCAATACTGAAGGGTTACCTCGCCTCCAGAACTCCCCTTGGGATTGCTTAAAGCCTTTGCTGCAACTGCATCACAGTCCTACTTCTCCCTCTCCCTAGTTCTGCTTCCCTCACTCCCTCCCAGCTATTACCAAAAGCACTCTTCAACAAACTTCCTGCAGTCCAACCTCCACCTCAAAATCTATTTCCTGGGAACCCAACCTTAGATAGACTCTCACTGCCCTCCTGTAGTTATTCTGCCACTATGTCATCAAAATTGGCTTTTCTTCTTGAACTGTATCTATGCTCTCTTTCTCAATGCCATTTTCAAGGAATTTTATTTTAATACTCTATGTAACTCGCTTCCCTCCCCCCTCATCAGTAAGTATTTAACTTCATAAAGTTGACTAGAAGAGAGTTGGTAATTCTCCTAAATCAAAGACATAATTTGAAGTCAGTTACTCTGACTGGAATGTAATAAATACACTTGTAGAAACATGCACAAATCGTTATGTGTACAACCCCACTAAGTTTTACAAAGTGGGTACACCTGTTTAACAGCACCAAACCATGAAATAAATGATCAGTGCTCCAAAAGACCTCTTTCTACTCTCAGTCATTAACACTTCCATAATTGCCTTACTTACTTCAATAACTATAGGTTAATTCTGTTTCTGAACTTCATATAATCTCCTGAATCTGGCTTGTTTTATAAACATTATGTCTGTAAAAGATACATCCATGTTTCTGGGTTTAGTATTGGTTCTTTCACTTGTATTACTATTTGATACATAAACATGCCATGCATTTATTCATTCTATTCTTAATGAACATTCATGCTGTTTCCAGTATGGAGATTTTAGTAGGCTGGGGCGCCTGGGTGGCTCAGTCGGTTAAGCGTCCGACTTCAGCTCAGGTCATGATCTCACGGTTTGTGGGTTCGAGCCCCATATCAGGCTCTGTGCTGACAGCTAGCTCAGAGCCTGGAGCCTCTTTCAGATGCTGTCTCCCTCTCTCTCTGACCCTCCCCTGCTCACGCTCTCGCTCTCTCTCTCTCACTCTCTCTCTGTCAGAAATAAATAAAACATTAAAAAGAGAGAGATTTTAGTAGGCCAAATAACGGCCCTACAGAGATGTCCCTGCCTTAAATCCTCAGAACCTGTAAATATGTTATCTTATGTGGTAAAAGGAACTTTGCTGATATGATTAGGTTAAGGATCTTGTGATGAAAACATAATCAAGTGCTCCAGTGGGCCAAATGTAATCACAAAGGTCTTTAAAAAAAGAGATGCAGAGGCGCCTGGGTGGCTCAGTCAGTTAAGCGTCTGACTTCAGCTCAGGTCATGATCTCACGGTTCATGAGTTCGAGCTCCGTGTCAGGCTCTGTGCTGACAGCTCAGAGCCTGGAGCTTGTTTCAGATTCTGTGTCTCCCTATCTCTCTGACCCATCCCTGCTCATACTGTCTCTCTTTCTCTCAGAAATAAATTTTTTTAAAAAACCATTTTAAAAAAAAGGATTCAAGAATGTCAGGGAAGAAGGCCATCTGACAACAGAAGCAAAAGGAGAAAGGGCAATGCAGGGCTACAAACCAAGGCGGCCTATGGAAGCTGGAAAGGGCATAGACAGGGATTCTCCATAGAGTTTCCAGAAGGAAGCAGCCTGCCAACACCTTACATTTAGCTCGGTATGACCCATTTTGGTCTTTGACCTCATGAACCATAAAAGAAGAAATGTGTATTGCATTAAGTCACTAAGTTTGTGATAATTTGTTACAGCAACAATGGGAGACTAATATAGGAACACTACAGATAATGCTACTATGGATGTGTTTTCATGTTTCTTTTGGTGTGTACAT
Organism: Hyaena hyaena; assembly: GCF_003009895.1. NCBI lineage: Eukaryota > Metazoa > Chordata > Mammalia > Carnivora > Hyaenidae > Hyaena > Hyaena hyaena. The sequence goes on along the minus strand of NW_024080711.1, from coordinate 3,200,638 downwards.
GTACTCATTTCTGTTGGGTCTACAAATGGAATTGCTGGGTCATGAATATCACACCTTCAGTTTTAGTAAGTATTGCCAGTTAGGACCTTTTGGGAGCAAAAAAGAAAGCATTCCAGTGGCTCTGCTGGGAATCTGTCCTTATAAGAAACTTTGATAACTACAATGCAGACATTGTGATTTGTTATCATAAGCATTCAATGTAATATGGCTGAAAATCTAGATTAGAAGATACTTCAGAGCAAGGGCTAAAAATATCTCCTATCTCCTTTGTATCTTCTGCAGATCCCACACGCTAATGATACACTTAGTGTACACTACCTATATATTTAAATGAAAGAGTCCCCTAAGGTCAACAGAATTCATCTAAGCTCCCAAAGAACTTTTTGGTAACCAGCCAATCACAATTACTAAAGCTCAAACAAATGTATACCAGGCAAGCGCCAGCAAGTCCCAGGAACCAGGCAGGGCCAAGAAGCCTATTTTTACAGGGTAATTAAAGACACTTTAAAAAGAGAGAGAATGAAATTGTAGTGAATGTAAACACCATAGGCAGAGAATGATATTAATCAAAGTAGTTACGTATCAGAGAGTAAAGAGAAGAAATGAACAGGAAAATGAACCTATAGAAACAGGAACAAGTCAACCATAACGAAAAAGGACAAGGAGTACAGGATGAAGCTATAAACAATATTAGGCTGAGAGATACCTGTTTCGATGTGACAAAGTCTTAGTGGAGAGTACAGCAGGGAAACTGGTATAAGGCAGTACTGTCTGAAGATTCACTGCTATAAAAAGTATTAACAGTAGCACCCCACACCAGAATTATTATGGTTTTTAGAAATACCTTTTGTCTAATTTTTTTTTATTTAATAAACTAGGGAAGCCTGGGGCAAATATGATATCTAATTTTTTTCTTTTTTATGTTTATTTACTTATTTTGAGAGGGAGAGCGAGAATCCCAAACATGCTCCACACTGTCAGTGCAGAGCCCGATGCGGGCCTGGAACCCAGGAACCGTGAGATCACGACCTGAGCCAAAATCAAGAGTCAGTCACTCAACAGACTGAGCCACTCAGGTGCCCCTCTAATTTTTCTTTGAATAGCATCTAGTAAATGTTATCTCTCAGATTGTTCCAAATAGAATACAATTCAAGTAAACAGTTCACCTCAGAAAACAACGAAGCCTAAATATATTAGCCAACAGAAACGCTTTTTGATAGGAGGGGAGAAAGAACAGCTTACTAGAGTCAATGGCCAATTAAGAAAATTATGGGGAAAATGCAGGAACCTGAAACAAGTAAACAGAATATTGACATATCAGTTGAAAATAATACAAATATCTAAAATTCAATCTGGTTAAAGACAAATTCTGCCTAAGCACTAAGGTTATTCTAGTCATTGTCTTTAACCAGCTTGACTTATCTGGACTGAATTTCAATATATTTTTAAAAAAGAAACCTGGGGCGCCTGGGTGGCTTAGTCGGTTAAGCGTCCGACTTTCGCTTAGGTCATGATCTCGCGGTTCGTGGGTTCGAGCCCCGCGTCGGGCTCTGTGCTGACTGCCAGCTCAGAGCCTGGAGCCTNTCCGACTTTCGCTTAGGTCATGATCTCGCGGTTCGTGGGTTCGAGCCCCGCGTCGGGCTCTGTGCTGACTGCCAGCTCAGAGCCTGGAGCCTGTTTCAGCCTGTGACTCCCTCTCTCTCTGACCCTCCCCTGCTCACACTGTCTCTCTCTGTCTCCTAGAAATAAATAAAACATTAAAAAAATTAAAAAAAATAAAATAAAAAGAAACCTAAATATTTTGAAAAGCATCTTTTGTCATTATTTTATCTACTTCATTTTCCTTTTCTCCATTTAAGAGTTTTTAAGTATCATAAATAACACTTATTTCAAAATATAGGTAACTTTAAAGCATTTTAAAACCATCTAAAGTGATACGCTTTAAAAAGTTCCTTATTCTGGGACATCTGGGTGGCTCAGTCACTTAAGTGTCCAACTCCCAATTTCAGTTCAGGTCATGATCTCACAAGTCGTGGGAGTGAGCCCCACACTGGGCTTCACACTGAGCTGGGAGACTGCTTAAGATTCCTTCTCTCTTGCTCATGCTCTCGTTTTCTCTCTCACTCTCTCTTTAAAATAAAATATTTTAAAAAGTTTCTTAGTCTAAGATTTTCACAATTTAACCACTCAAACAATGTCCTACTAGCAAATGGTCTCACCTGAAAAAATATAACACATTAAAGGAGTCTATAATCCAAACTGACCATAGTGTTGGCCTCCAAGAGTTGCAGCTGAGCTTTAAATGTTTAATATGGAACTCTCGGTTGCTAAGCAGCATGGTCAATAAAATGTTTGTTTAGTGGACATCTGTGTTTTTTATATGCCTTAGATCACTTTCTGTAGGGAATCACCCTCCCCCAAGCTATGCAGTTCTAATAAGATTGCCAACAGGGCCAGGTAGATAACTCAGCTCTGAGTAAACATGTGACCATTATTTTTCTTCACAGGGTAATTGGTCTAAGAATGGCCAAGTGACCAAAGCAAAGATAAGAAGAGTTCTTCCCTGTATTGATAGGAAGCAGAGAGAATAGCCTAGGGGGGAGCATATACCATCTGCCTGGATTTTAATTCTCAGCTCTTTCCCTAACTAGCTGAATGATTAAGCAAGGTACTTAATTGGTCTGTCTGTTAAATTGCTCATCTTTAAAATGTAGCTGTTAATAATACCTTTCTCATAAAATCATTATGAAAATTAAATATAGTAAAACACATAAAGCACATAGCACAGTAACTGGCATATAAAAAAGCATTAAATAAACTTAATGTTAACTCTCAAAACCATTATTATTACTATTCCTATTGCTATTGCTTTTGTTATTGTTGTTATAAATACATAAAAGTTCTAAATATAGCCAGTGTGGCATAAATATGCAAGCAGCCTATCTTTGTCAGTTGCAGAACATATAGAAAAAAAGTCTTGAAGCCAACAAATAAAAGGAAGCAGAACCAAGAGAACAGAGAACAGAGTCGCAAAGACATCCTTTGAGCACCTCAATCCAATCACCTACTGGACTTCCCAGTTATTTGAGCTAGTAACTCTTTTTCCTTATGCTAATTTAAACCGAGGTCTTGTTTGGGTTTTGTTTTGTTTTGTTTTGTTTTACTTAAAGATAAAAGTATTGACTGGGGCACCTGGGTGGCTCAGTCGATTAAGCATCTGACTTTAGCTCACATCAAGACCTCACGGTTCATGGGTTCAAGCCCCGCATCAAGGTTCTGTGTTGACAGCTTAGAGCCTGGAGCCTGTTTCAGATTCTGTGTCTCCCTCTCTCTCTGCCCCTCCCCAAATCATGCTGTCTCTTTCTGTCTCAAAAATAAATAAAAAACAAAAAAAAATTTTTAAGAAAAAATTATTAATTAAATATCTTATGTCTAAAATCACAAAACAAATGAAAATGTACATACACAGACACACACACACACACACACACAAGGAAAGCAGTTTTATTCTATATACTCAGATGATAAAGAGCTGCATACAAATGGGTGGTAATATCTGCTTACCTTAGAAAATTCGCCAAAGCTGCATACAAAAGAGCTCTACTGGGTGGTCATATCTGTTACCTTAGAATTTTCGCCGAATCTTCAAAATAATATCCTATTTCCATTAGTGTTCTATTACACTATTTTCATGAATCTCAAGCAGACTGGTATGGGTAAGGTGGTGAGAAAAAGAGGAATAATGCAGTTGAGGTTGGGAAGGTAAATTGATCAGATTATCATGGACTTTGTATGTCATATTAAGGAATTTAAAATTTATTCTGTTAAAATCACAGATCCATGATGTTTTTAAGAAGATAAGTGACACTAATTTATTCATTCAATAAGTATTTACTGAGTACCCACTATGTGTCAGGCACCACATAAGAGCTGTTTTAGTGGAATTTATAATACAGTAATCAGGTCTATGCTCAAAGATAACATTAATGATGGATAAGAATGGATGAGCATAGATCCAGAATAGATTTAAAAAGGAAAAACTGGACGTAGACCAATTGGTCATTAGGACAATATGAGCACAGTCAAAAATTATACCAAAACATCTACTTTTAAGTAACTGACATTAGAAAAACAGTGAAAAACTATTGCATTTGTTAATACTATGATCTTGATTTGAAAATGTTTAGTCTAAGTTCTTCTTTCTAAAAGGCAAGCTCCATGAAAATTTTGATCACTATTTAAACCCAATGTCTAGAATAATGTCTGACCTTAGCAGATGCTCAATAAATGTTATTTCTGAACAACGTATCTTTAAGACCTACAGATAAAAACATTCATTCAGTAAAGGATTTATTAATAAATCCATTTGTCCTGAGTCAGATACTGTGCTAATAATAAATAAAACATAATTCCTTACCCATAAGGAACTCCTAGTCTGTTGGAGTATGCTCAACCTTTTCCATCTCTAATATTTGCCATCTCCAGCCAAAATTTTTTCCTGAAAAAAGTGTTCACAGAAGTAAAACATCATAGAATTAATGGAGAGGGGGAGAGTTACTCACTAAAGCATCTGATACTCATGTGAGTTTAGGAAACTCATTTAAAGAACTAAAAAAAAAATTGTCATTTTATCAGGGATAAATAAATAATAAAAAATAGGAAGACATAATATTTTAAATCTTGAACTCTCTTTTTTAATTGTTCTTTTGCTCCCAAAATTCCACTCTTTAGGTATTCTAAGTTAAGAATGAAGCGGCATCTGGGTAGCTCAGTCATTAAGCATCTGACTTTGGCTCGGGTCATGATCTCACATTTGTGAGTTCGAGCCCCACATAGGGTAAGCTCAAGCCCTGCTTCAGGTGAGCTAATCTTTTGTTGTTCAAATTTAAAGAGTTTTAATATTACCTATTATCAAGTAGTAAATAATTCCCAAACTTTAGTACTTTAAATTATTGTTAGTAAGAAATATCTGGGACAAACTTTTTCACTCAACTTGGCACATGAGTATGTTATAATATCAGGATTGAAAGCCAATCTAACCATTTAGATAAGAGGCCTAGAAATAAGCCTACAATAACAAAATAGTATGGAAGTGCATTGTATAATGAGGGTATGAGTAGGTATTTATAGCAACATAAAGAAGGGTTACCTAATTCAGTCTGGAAGGATCTGTGAAAACGTCCTGGAGTAGATGATATTTGAGAAGTCCTAACTGAGTAGATTACAACTATTTGCAAGATACAAGCCAAATAGTAAAAAAAAGAGTATATTTCTGAATACTAGCAATGAACATTCCAAAAATGAAATTAAGGAAACAATTGCATTTAAAAATAGCACCAAAAAGGGAGCTGAGTGAAAGCTGCAGCTGGCTGAGTGAGGGCTGGATTTCAGGGGCAGTACCCTGGGATTCTGGCTTAGTGACTACTGATGAGCAGACACATCAGGAGTCACTTCAGAGCTGGCTATGTAGATTATATATGGCATGTGAAGATGATGGGTTAGTATCCTTGGAGACCTGTGGGCTTGATTTAACTGAACTGAAAGGCTGTGTGGGTGCCCCAGAGCAAAGGAGAGAGCTCAAGGTTCTTAGGGCTGGTCCTACATCCAAATGGTAATGAAAATAAGAACAAACAACAAAGAACGAGGAGCCCCGGAGCTTTGGAGACCCACATTCTCAGGAATTATAAGTGAAGAGACACCTTTGTAAAAAAGTCCAGGTGTCTAAGAAGAAATAATCTCATAAGTTGATCTTTCCAACCTAAAAGTGAGTTAGAAAAGAGTCAGCCTAGTCTTCTCGGCCAAGTCTTCTCTTGGACTTTAATGACTTCCCATTCTACCTCTCCAGATAAAATATAAAGAGTTATGCATATGATTACATTCCTTTAAAAAAAAAGCATCAAAAGGAATAAAATATCTGGTAAAATTTAACAAAAGAAGTCTAAGACTCGTACACTGAAAACTACAAATCATTGTTTAAAGGAATTAAAGAAAAGCTAAATAAATGAGAAGACATCTCATGTACATGGAACAGAAGTCTTAATATTGGTAAGACAGTAATACTCACTAACCTAATCTACCAGTTTAAAAGAATCATTATCAAAATCCAAGATGGCTTTTTTGGACATATTGACAAGCTGATCCTAAAATTCAAAAGGGAATTCAAATAAACCACAATGGCCAAAACAATGCTGAAAAAGACTAATATGTTTGTTCACTTCCTGATTCCAAAAATTACTACAAATCTACAATAAATAAAACAGCTGTGGTACTAGCATAAGGAGAGGCATAGAGATTAATAAATATAACTGAAATTCCAAAAATAAACCCTTATATTAATGATGAGTTGATTTTCTTTTTTTTTTCCCCTTGAAGAAATTTTTGTTCCTTCAAATTTTGAATTCCAGTTAGTTAACATGCAACTCAATACTAATTTCAGGAGTAGAATTCAGTGATTCATCACTTACATACAACACCCAGTCCTGATAAGTTGATTTCCAACAAAAGTGTCAAGACAGTTTAATAGGACAATTTAATTTGTCTTTTCCACAAATAATGCAGGGAATGCTGTATATCCATATGCAAGAGAATGAAGTTAGACACCTACCTCACATAATATAAAATGGACCAAAGACCTAACTTCAGGCTAAAACAATACAAGTCTTAGGAAAAAAAGAGAAGTAAATTTTCATAATCTTGGGCTACGCAGTGTTTGACAGATAGACACTAAGGCACCAGTAACAAAAGATAAACTAGACTATGTCAAAATTAAAAACTTGTGCACATCAATGGACTCCATCAAGAAAGTGAAAAAATAATCCACAGGGTGAGAGACAATATTTATAAATCACATATACAATGAGGGATTTGTATGCAAAATATACAAGCCTTGAAACTCAATAATAAAAAGACAATTTAAACAGGGCAAAAGATCTACACAGACATGTCTTCATGAAAGATAAAAGAATGACCAAGGAGCACATGTAAAGATGCTCAACATCAGTAGTCACTAGGCAAATGCAAATCAAATACACAATAAGGGACAATGAGCTTCTGTATACATACATGTTTTAGTCCATGTCTGTCATGTCTCAAAATGAGAGCCCAAACAGGACCCAGAGAGAGGCCCCAACATAAGGCAGAACCATAGATGGAATTATGCCACTTAACAGTCTCTCTCTAACTTTCTTGCTCTCGTTCTTCCAAAAACAAAACAAAAAAATGGCCATGCTTATTTCCTAAAAAATGTGAACAGCAATGACAGGATAGTTGGAATATACGCACAGTCTTCCAAAATGACTAAAGGAAACAAAATTCATTCAAAGGTATAGGATGTGATAGGTCTATTACAAATGAACACATGTGCAATGAGATGATGAACTTTAATTCACGTGTTACCAAATTTCTGTGCCTCCTCTATATGGAAGAAGTAGGACCAAGAATCCGCAAAAGACTTAGACTTTGCAATGCAATGGCACAGACTGTGATTTGAGGCCATTAAAAACAGGTCAGGGGAAAATGCTTGCCCATATATAGATCTTGAGTAACCCAGTCAGGTAGGTGCTAACTCATTTTTACTGTTGTCAGGTAGCTAATATTTACGAAGTCAAGATATATTAGCAGCATAACTTTTTGCTTTGTTGATGCTGTATTGTTGCTGGTAGTGTGAATAAGGAAATGTTTTGTTTGGTTTGGTTTTAAGGGGAAGAGTTCTCAACAGGTCAGCATTGGTAATTTACATATCTCTTGATTTCCATCATAGTCATAATAGATAAGTAATCTTAATCATCACAAAACAATAAATCAGATGCCAGGACATAGTAACTGGGCCATATACCAAATAATTAAGTAGCTATCTCTAAGTGAAAGGAGTATTTCTTCTACATGACTAAATTTTCTAAATTGATACAATGAGCATGGGTTTCTTACTTTAAAAATACACAATCATTTGGAATTCCTATTATTTTTATCTACCCAGATGAAAGCAGCTAAAATGAAAAGTGTATGAAACTGCTCTTCATAAAGCCTACACTATGAACAACTGAGATAATCCCTTAAATGTATGTATTTCAGATTCTTGATCACAGAGAAGGAAAAACGGCAGGAAGCTGTGTACTCTGTTAAATTAAGCCAGATAGTATAAAAAGCTCATGACCAATAATTTGGAACAGCTGCAACTGAGTCACTGTGCTAAATTTTAAAACCAACCTAACTCTGCCCAACAAATTACAAAACACGTTTAAGAATTTAAAGATACAGATAGTAACTCTGGTGGTTGGTTTGTTTTCATAGGTCTTTGGTTTGCGTTTTTGTTGTTGTTCATTTATTTATTTGTTTGTTTGTTTGCAAGCAATACAAGTCAAGCTGCTAACCAATTCTTACTTACTGTAAAGAGGGTATCTGTACTTACTAAAAGAAAATAAACCAAAAAATTAAAAGACCATAAGTATGGTATCTGGGGTTTCATTTTTCATTACGGAATTTGACAGAATGAATGTGAGTTTTGAAATAAACTTATTTTTAAAATTTAAAATATATTAGGGCACCTGGTGGCTCATTCGGTTTAGTGCCTGACTTCAGCTCAGGTCATGAGCCCACAGTCCATGAGTTCGAGCCCCACAATGGGCTCTGTGCTGACAGCTCAGAGCCTGGAGCCTGCTTCAGATTCCGTACCTCCCTCTCTCTCTGCCCTCCCCTACTCATGCTCATTCTCTCTCTCTCTCTCTCAAAAATGAATAAACATTAAAAAAATTAATTTAGGGGTGCCTGGGTGGTTCAGTCGGTTAAACGTCCAACTTCAGCTCAGGTCATGATCTCACAGTTCGTGGGTTCGAGCCCCACATCGGGCTCTGTGCTGACAGCTAGCTCAGAGCCTGGAGACTGTTTTGGATTCTGTGTCTCCCTCTCTCTCTGACCCTCCCCTGCTCACGCTGTCTCTCTCTCTCAGAAATTTTTTTAAAACTTTAATTTAAGACATCTTAAATTTCATGATTATCCCCAGATATTGACATGTACCTCATTACTTTATATGTAAAACAGCTGAATTATTATATGAGCTGCCTTTCCATCTCTTTTGATTCAAAGAGTGAATGTAGTCAATGTTTGATCTGTGTATTCAGCAACATTCAAGAATTTACTTAAATACTGCTTTCAGAGTGTGCTCTTTCCTGAAGATTTTTATATAAATGTCACATGGTTTCAGTTTATAGAATTTTAGGAGATAGACAGATAAGATAAAATCAAAATTTGCCTTTTCATCCTTCAACATAACAATAATTCTCCCATCCAAGTACTAACCAGGCCCGACCCTGCTTAGCTTCCAAGATCAGACGAGATCAGGTGCGTTCTGGGTGGTATGGCTGTAGACAACATAACAATAATTCTAATAAAGAATCTATGTTGGGGGGTGCTTGGGTGGCTCAGTCAGTTTAATGTCCGTCTTCAGCTCAGGTCATGATCTCACGGTTCATGGTTTTGAGCCCCGCGTCAGGCTCTATGCTGGCAGCCAGCTCAAAGCCTGGAGCCTGTTTCAGATTCTGTATCTCCCTCTCTCTCTCTGACCCTCCCCTGCTCACGCTGTCGCTCTCTGTCTGCCTGTCTGTCAATCTCTCTCTCTCTCTCTCTCTTAGAAATAAATAAAACATTTAAAAAAAATTTTTTAAAGAATCTATGTTGGAAGACCATTCTCCGTGGTCTCTCATTTCAGCATGTCTTGTGAGCAGAGGCACTGACTTCTAATTCTTCTATACTGTCTTCTCAAGGATGTGTGTACAGAAAACACCTGGAAGTTAAGATCTGCCTCCAAAGCCAAGGACAGATTTGCAGTCTTGGAAGATAAAGATAATGTCTCCTTCCAAAGCAAAGGGTAGGCACACTTACTGCATGTTATAAAAGATCTGGGGTCCCTAGGCTCAGAAATCCTCTCTTATAACTTGCAGGTATATTCTGGCCCTCTTCATGTCACCCTGTGAGGAATGGGAGTAAAAAGAATTGGCACAAATGATGATACTATTGCGGTAAGTAACAATTGTCTTTTATCTCTGACCCAAAGTCTCATATCTTCTACCAGCATCTATGAAACTGTGGCAGGCTAACTTGTAAACAGGGTAAAATCTCAGACCTTTCATAGTTCTTGATAATCTAATGAATCAATATAATTCAATAAGTGCTCATTAATTGTCTTCTATGTACTCAGCACTATGCTTAAGACACCTTTCGAACTGTCCTAAGTTTTTACTTCCAAAAATCAATTTTCCAGTTCTGTTCCACCTTCTTTAGGATCCAATGCCATCTGTTCTTGTGGAGTTATACTCACAGCATTTGTACGTATCTTGATGACAATTGTAAGCACCTTCCAAGTGCTTTATAAGAATTTAAATGCATTCTTTTATTTAAACTTCACATACACACATACACACACACACACACACACACACACATCCTTTAAGGTTAAGTATTATGAACTAATTGTACAGATGAGGAAACTGTGACTTAGATAAAGACAAAGACCATGTCATATATTTCTCAGTGCCTGGCAAAAATGTCACATAGTAGAGTTTAATGAATAGATCAATGAATTAATTAATCAATTGGTTTTTTGTTTGTTTGTTTTTTAGCCTACAGACCACATTTTAGGCTTTCTTTTGGTAGACTTATTATCTTTTCTAAACCTTACAATTCAAAAACAAACATTACTCAAAGTCTGACCAGTGTATATCTTGAGATCATTTCACAACTTCTATATACTGTATTAATACTTTCTTATTAGTTCTTTCTTACTGGTTTTTCTTAGGTCCATGGAGACTCTTAAAGCTTCCTCTACCATAAAGCACATCTACAAAAATATACAAATAAACTTTAAATATGTTTCTTATGTAAAATCTTTCTTCAGTCTCATATCCACAGAAGTGCCCTTGTGTGTTTTACTAAGGCAAAGTCAAGAGCACTTCCTTCTAGAGCTTAACAACCAAAATAGATTTTGGGATATTTTCTGCAGTTCCAGTCCCAGAAAAGAACTTTAAATCAAACAACTTTAGATCAAACACAGTTGGGCTTCCCAATAAAACACCATATGATGAAGCTGAAGTCAGAGGTTCCCAAACTGCTGTTTTATCATTGGCTTTTTCTCCTTTTGCTATAGGATCTACTCGTGTCAACCGTATTATAAAAGTCAAGTAACGACCAACAGACTAGGCTTTTAATCTACTACTTACAACTTTAAATTATTCTATCTCTGAGTTTCACCTATAAAATAAGCATGGTAGTACCACACCCCCAGACATTTTGCTGTAATTTAATAAAATGATAACATATAAAACCCCTAGCCACTGTCTTCTACTCTACCCAATATTCAGAAGACTGTTCTACTCCTCTCATCACATTTAGCTACCTGAAAGCCTAAGTCTTCACCCCTTGCTAAATCTATCATTAATCAAAATGTGCCAAATTGTTGCCTCACTATTTGGCAAGAACTGAAGGTATAGAAGCAGACCAGATGGCCAAGATTCACCACTGGCTCATGGAGCCTTGCCAAAAGCTAATGTTGAATGTTGGCAAAGCTCTGCAGGTACTCAAAGCAGTTCTTTGGGCCAGGATCAAATCAGCAATGGGTTGAACATTATAATATTAAAATCCTGAAGACATATTTGAACCTGATATGCTACTTATGAGATAAATAATCACACTGATGAACAAGACTCTTGGAAGTTTCTAATTTTACATTCAAAAGTTTAGAATATAGAGGTAGAGAAGGCTTTCCAGGCAGTGTAGTTCATTGAGTAAAAGTAATTAAGGATGAACGGATAGTCTACACTGGAAAAGAGAAATAAGCATTTATACTACCCCTCCACACCTAATCTAATCTCTAGAAGAGCTTGTGCTGTCATAACACTAGGATAAAATCACCCTGGGAGAAAGGAGCTCTGATATTCAGAACTAAAGATAGAGACAGTCATTCTCGTTTTGTCCACAGTTTACAGTTATTTCTGGCTGGTCCACACTTCGCAAAAGATGCAAAAAAGTATGTGGTAATGCTGAGACCGACCATGTATAATTCCATTCGGAAGTTGTAAATAACAATTTACATTCCAAGTGTCCTCCAAAAAATCCTTTAGTCAGAAGGAGGTAATAGTAAATTGGGTATTTCAAGCCAAAGAGAAACAAATTCCTCTTGATTACACAAAGAAAAGCAATACAATGTACAGATTTCAGATTAGTATCTACTGGTATTTACTGGCCTAACTCAAAGGTCAGCAAACTTTTTCTGTAAAGGGAAAGATGGTAAACATTTTAGGTTTTGTGGGTCTGAGACAGGGAAACTGAAGGACTCCACAAAAATCTGCTTTTGTTCCTTTTCCTGCTTCTAGTCTTGCTAGGACCTGCACCCCCATCCCACTTTACACATGCCTCGTAATGCAAATAGCATATGTTCTCCACCTAAGGGACAGTGATCTAAAGATTTCTCTAGAATAGATAACATCTAAGGAAGGACTAGGTAAGAGTAATTTGACAAAGCTATCATGTGAGTATTCCAGACCCCCCAGAACTAGACATCTCTTTGCCAAGGCACGCTGGCTCCAAAGAATAATAGCTGGCTCCAAAGAATAATATCTGGCCCCTCATCCTTGGTCTAATCAGTTCCAAGATGCCTGAAAGGACACCAGGCCACCTTCCTCAATAAAACCCCCCAGGCTCCCAAACAAAGAAGAGACTCATGTTTTCCTTTCCCAGTCTCCTAGATGCTCTATCTATATCTGCTCTCTCTATATCTTCAGTAAATTCTGCTCTCACTTCCTGCTGACTCACATTTGATTTCTGTCCTATGCAGAGCCAAGGACCCTCTTGGCTTCCTGCAGAAATCCCTCTGGGTCCCTGGACCTGGCCTGCCGGCATCAGGTCAAAAGGCAAAATTAAGAATAATATGTACTACTAACATAACAAGAGAGAAAACACATTTCCACAAATCTCTTATTGACAAGATTCAAATAATGGAGTGCGGTAAGATAGGTCCATTAGGGAGAATATAATGGAATTCTTCTGGGGTGATATAACATTTTGACTTAGCTGGGATTCAGAGTTAGTACTCCAAATCATCCAAATCAGCTGCAAATGGTCTTCTGTTAATGCTGATCTGTTATGTGATTTTATGTATTTTATCTTAGAAATGTCTTTTCATGTGATAAGAAGTATCACTGAAAATATCAATATCAGTAGTATTGATATGGACCATATGCATCACTCAGAAGGCACTTACTGAATTGAATTAGATTCTTCTGGTATTTGTCCTTTAGCATGTTATTACATTGCTGGTTAGTTAGCGTTGAGTGGTAGCTCTACAATTGCATAATTAAATGAATTTTTAAAAGATGTAATTTTTTTTTGCATTTGCATCAATGTCTGAAAAATGCTGTTAGAATCATAGTTTGAGCTGGAAAAATATATTCACTGAAAATTTGAGTACAGTTAGAGAGTTTGCTACTTGTTTTAACTTTTGATACCATGGGAAGCATATAAAGCAGCTGAAATTATTTGTCATAAAGATTAGAGGTCATTGAAGTTGAAATGACTTTTCCACAGATAAACATCCTTTTGCCTTGTAATTATAAGTTGAACTCAGAAACTATCAATGCAAAAACAAATTTCCAAAGCCATTGAGTGTTCAGTAACAGTGGTTAAAGGTATTTTTCTCATGCAGAAACAGTTCAAATGTTGGCCCTATGTTCAAAAACCTACAATAAAATTTTATCACTTCTAAGCCATCAAACTTCTATGTGATATTCAGTTTCTATTTCTCACAAAAATTCATAGAACGATGGTTAGGTACACAAGAGGAAATGAAGTTCACTTTTGACAACACGGAGTCAATAATCCATGATGATTCAAATATTTTTTACAAAGAACCTACTCACAATGCAATGAATAACCATGGGCTTGCAACATATTTCCAGAAGGTATGTAAATGTGTCCAACTCAGCCTTTTTCTACTCCATACATATTTTTGTTAACATCAATTTTAACACATCTTAGCAGGTTCTACTTCAGGTTGTACTGAAGTGGTATTTTCTCACATTCTTTGAAAAATGTCTTGCCTCTTGTTATTCCACAGTGACTTTATAATCTTATTCCTCAGTGACTTCAAACTCCGTACTGACTCCTCAAATAAAAACAGAGCATTATCAATAACATTTGTCAACCGAGTAAAAATGAAGGAAAATCACTCAAAATCACTGGCCTTGGTTTTTAATTGACACTCAAATGTTGTTCCTAACGTCCTCAACTCTTTGAGAAACTATTCTCATTGAAGAGCTTAATCGTCTGAAACAAGTTTATTTTCTTTGGACACATTCTTTCATCTGCTACAATCAAATGTGATTTAATTAACTCATCATAGTAAATGAACTGGCTGACAGATGAGGCATTTAAAAGCCCTCTTTGACTGAAGCCTCATTTTCACTTTTTTACTTTTGTAAAAAAAAAAAAATCTGCTATCATGAAATATTCCATGTTAAATTTCTAATTTTCCCTAATGGGACTATCATGATGGGTGCTTATGATTGTGATACCAATATATACTGTATTCTTGGAGCACACCTACAGTGTCAACACATTATAAACACAATATTTTGTTATCTAATTTGATAGTAAAATAATATATACTCCACTGTGTTTTAAAAGCACATTCAAAGTCTACTTTTCTCTTCTTGTGTTTGACATGACGGGTATGCACTGGTAAGTAAAAAATTAAACAGAACTAAATTAACACAGGACAGCAGTATTCATGGCACCCAAAATGCTGTTCAGTCTTAATTGCATCACTGCACTTTGCAGTGGATCAAGCACCAGCACAAAGTGAGAGAGTGCCATGCCACATATGGCCTCTGTACCAACTACTCAACTCTGCCATTACAGTGCAAAGGCAGCCAGAGCTAAAACAGAAACAAATGAACATGACCATGTTCCAATGGAATTTTATTTATAACACTGGGATCTGAATTCTGAAACATTTTCATGAGTCATAAAATATTATTCTTTTGGCTTTTTTTTTTTAAAACACTTAAAAGTAAACACCAGTCTTAACTCACAGGTCAATACCAAAAAAAAAAAAGTGGGGCAGATTTGGCCCAAGAGCAATAATTTACTAATCCCTAGGTGAAACTCATCAATGAGGTGAGAGATGTAAAAATGAGAATGTCCTAGAAAACTGTTTCCTTCACTTCTCTGACCACATTCCAGGCCTAATGAATCATAAGTCTGTGATAAATTTGTGAATGAAAGGAAATTTTAGTGAAACAGTAGATCCTATTTGTGGACAAGAAGAGCCAAAAAATGAAAGAAGATAATCTGACTGGGACCAAAACAAAATATGTCAGCCACACTTGGCTGAGAATTTCACCAGAACTTAATGAGAAATAATTGGAAATTAATACTAGAAGCGCACAACAGTTATATCTGCACATTCCTATATTTAGCTATATATATTTATGACTAAATCTACCTATTTAACATTGTATAGTATGTCA
The DNA here is from genome assembly GCF_003009895.1 of Hyaena hyaena. NCBI lineage: Eukaryota > Metazoa > Chordata > Mammalia > Carnivora > Hyaenidae > Hyaena > Hyaena hyaena. The sequence goes on along the minus strand of NW_024080711.1, from coordinate 3,185,123 downwards.
TTTCTAACAATTTTCTTATCTTCATGTAGTCTCAGGTCTAGTGCTCCATATTGTTAAAAAGAAGTGAAAATAAATGTTAGCTGAAAATACTATGGCTTTGCACTGCATTAGGCACTTTATGTTTTCCCTTTTAATTCTCACAGCCCTACAAGGTAAATATTATTACCTTACATTATAGTTTCTTAGGGTAAATAACTTAGTAAAGGCAAAACTAATAGATGACAGAAGTAATATTCCAAACCAGCTCTGTCTGCTTCTAAAACCTATGCTGTTTACCTGAATCCAATACAGCAAAATCGATATTATAGTAAATATTATGTTGTTCAAAGTGTAATCATTTTTTTCCTTAGGGTTCTCAAATAATTTTAAATGACATTAATTTAAGTATTGATCCTAAATGTATCTTCTAGAGCAGATACAATTTTTTTTAATGTTTATTTTTGAGAAAGAGAGACACAGAATATGAGCATAGGAGTGGCAGAGATAGGAAAACACAGAATCAGAAGCAGGCTCCAGGCTCTGAGCTGTCAGCACAGAGTCTGATGCAAGGTTTGAACTCATGAACTGTGAGATCATGACATGAGCCAAAGTTGGATGCTTAACCGACTGAACCACCCAGGCACCCCTATAGCAGATACCACCTTAAAGTCATAACCATAGAATAGAGAATGCTTGAATAACTAGCAGAAACTGGACATGTACTGTTCAAACTCTTAAAAGTTTTATATTTCAATAATCATGAAAAAATATAAAGTAAAATTTATTTGCTTCATAATGCAACAAGTGGGTAAAAATAAAATACTCTTCCAACAGAATTATAACACATGGAGAGTGGGAAAAGGCCATAGAGATGATCTACCCCAGCCTCTTAAGTTTGCAAATGAAGGTATGAAACTTATAGGCCATAGAACAAACCTATGAAAGAGGCAAGAGTAGAGCCCAGGTGACCTGACTCTTAGCACAGCGCCCACTTCTATTCTTTACACTCTCATATAATTCTCAGGAAAGACTATGTAAACTCTTCACTATTTTTTTTTGTTTTTTTTAATGTGTGTTTATTCTTGAGAGAGAAAGAAACAGATAGATAGAGCATGAGTGGGGGAGGGGCAGAGAGAGAGGGTGACACAGAATCCCAAGCAGGCTCCAGGCTCTGAGCTGTCAGCACAGAACCTGACGCAGGGCTCAAACTCACAAACCACAAGATCATGACCTGAGCCAAAGTCAGACACTTAACTGACTGAGTCGCCCAAGGGCTCCACTCTTCACTATTTTCTATATAAAAGTATAAAAACTGGCTTTCCAGTAGGTGAGTAAATTGAGTTTAGCTAATCAGAAATGGCACTGAATTTCTCCATTGCAACATGATAATAATCTTGTCTTCATAGTCTTCACTGATGTGTTAGTCCTGATACCTTCAAACAGATGACTTTTATATTTGAACCAGCATTGTTCTCAATGGGAAAATTAGTCCAAATTGCCGAATCCACCATCACTATGTGTACGCCTCTCAATTCCTCTCACCTGTAAAATGAGGACAATAATGACACCTTCCTCAAGTATCCATATTAAGTGTTCAAGAAGTTTTGGTTATGGTTTTGAGCTCCCTACTGCTAAGCCAAAACAGGGCTCAGTTAACAGATATTTTGTCATCTCCCCTGCCTAGTATCCATTTTCCTCTAACACCTCAAATGCTTTGACCAACTACTCCTCCACTATTAAATAATCTTGATAAAGTTAGCCCTCAGTCGAGTTGCAGCGTTCCTCTGACCAAGGATGGGCAACTAACCAAAGGTCAGCCAGGCTGCCTCTCAACTGGTAAATGTGAACCTCAAGTGGAAAATAATGAAGCTGGCCCATACAAACAGCAGGTAGCACCCTGAACAGGCCTTTCATTCATTTCTGCAAACTAGCTACAATGAGTTACTCCCATTTCTTATCCAGACACTAGTTATTTCACGTTTTTGAGTGCTATCCAATATCCTTACAGTAAATTTATTTTCTCTTAAGTTAACCAGGGTCCATTTTTGTTGCTTGAAACTAAAATACCCTAATTGATACATCTCACTTTCAAAGGTTTTCTACCCATCTTTAGAACTTAATCTTTCAACCAGAAAAAATGAAAAAGGGCTCTTGACATTGCAAAATGTTTCTTTTGTCTATTACAATTAAAGAATCAGTATTTTGTAACTTCTCTCTCTGCTTGTTCTTTGTTGGCTCTCAGCTCTATTCCTGCCCTTCCATTTTCTCCTTTTATTTCAGGGGGGCTAGAAGCCTATAGACACTACTTTCCTCACACTCCCTTGGATAGCTGGTTCCCAATTAAGTTCTGTCACTGGGAAATACTGATGAAAATTAGGTGGTAGGAGAAAAGAAACCATTTTTTGTTTCCTTCTCTTTCTAGTTCCTGCAGTGGCAGCAATGATATTCCAGGAAGCTCAGCAAGTTTAATCATGGGCTCTGGCTCCAAGAGTAGCAGCACCAGCACAAGGCACCAGCAACAGCTGGTGTCTACAGGTTCCAGCATCTTCCGAGGTGAGTCCAGCATCATCAACAAGACTAGAGCTTTTCTACACCATTAGAAGTACAGGCTCCCAGGCTCCAACGGTAGCAATGCTTTTCCAACAATCATAGCATCATAGTTCTTATGGGCTCTGTTTAACACCATTTTCAGTTTTTCTCTTCTAGCCCTGGGAGGGGCAGTGCCTTCCTGCAGTTGCTGATCTGGAAAATTCATCATCCACTTGTTCCTTCCCCAGCCCTACCAATACCTTTGGTAATTAATTCTCTATATTACATTACTTTTTTATGTGATATTTAGAGTGGCTTTTGTTTTCCTAATTACACAACTTCCATTGGCATAGGCTTCTTTTTCTATTTCTCCATCTTTGGTTTTATCTACTCTTCCTCCTTCTCATTCATCCACTCCATTTCTCTATTCTCTTTCTCCCTTTCCTTTTTTCTTTCTTCCTGACCTATTTCTTAAGTATACCAACAATATCTATGCCATTGTTTATTATAATGACACTCAGGGAAGGAGGTTGGAACATTTTCAATTTAATTAATCAGCAGTTCAAGTGCAAAAACAATAATTTCCTCAGAACTATAACTCTTTAAAATCCAATGTTTACTATAATTACAGTTGTCAATATCTAGAAAATATTTTTGGTACCACTTGAGTGGCACATCATCTTAGCCCAAAATACTCAAGACAAATGGAAAATTCTAATCCAAATGGAAATTATAATTCATAGCCTTAGATGACATTTCATGTTTCATTTCAAATGCATCATTATCCCATGATAAGCAAGAAAAGTCTAGTATGTGTTTTAGAAGATAGCAATAAAACAATGTTGAGATATTTTAACACATTTGAAAAGTAGCAAAAACATCTGCAACCACTATTCACTTGGGATCACAAACCAAATTCCACATTTGTTTAGAACTAAACTCTTGTTTGAGACAGAACATTTTGACCTCTCTTGCCCCACTCTAAACACTCCCCAGCACCACCTCCCCCACACCATATCACTCAACCCATCTCCTTAAATTACCATTATATTTAGTGTAAAGCCAAATTCTCTGCCATGTCATAGAAGTCTCTGCCTAATCTACTTCCAATCTACTGGTCCATCCTCAACTTATCTACTTTCCTTATTCAACATAGAAACAAGGAAAATAACCAGTGGTCACAGAACAACTCATTCCAAACTCATCATACATACACACACACATACACACACACACACATGCACGAAACACACACAAATATATGTGCATGCACTAAGTCTCTTTCAGTCCTTGGGCGAGATCCTCCTAAACAACCTATGTTCCACACATACTTTCTTGTCTCCTGCCCTCCCTCTTCTTCTAGAGAAATGGCTGGAATCAAAGTCAATCATGTCTTCCCTCAGCAAATAAGAGGTGAAAAGTGAGTTGATCCTGAATCCAAAATTGAAGGCAGAACCTACATAGGATTGGCAAAGGAAACACTAACATAGAATGGATCCTGGATGTTCAAGATATCCATTCTTTCTCCTCCATGATGAAGAGTAAACCATCCCTCATGTACTCCCTCCACCTCTCTCTCTCTTTCTCTTTCTTTAATGCACACACACACACACACACACACCACATACATATTACTGGCTACACATCCCATATCCTCATTACTGGCTACCCCAAAATGATTAATTCGAGTTTACCTTCAGGGTGAGCTTTTAATGTATTTCTAATACAGGGATTTCCAGAGAAGATAGTGGAGTAGAAAAATCTTGTGCTCACCTCATTCCACAGATACACCCAGATAACACCCACATCAGTGTAAATAACACAAAAAACAACCTGAAGACTGGCAAAACAGACTCTCCAAGCTAAAGGCTAGAGAAGAGGCCACATCGAAAAGGGTAGGAAAAGCAGAGACAAGGTCAGGAGTCAAACAGACCCATGGGACTGCTGCAGGATGGGGGGCCACGAGGTAGGCCTAAAGACAGGAGAGGAGCGGACCCCACACCGGCCACAGGGGACGGCACTAAGAAGATAAATCTGCTTAACATTTGGTTTTGAAACCCAGAGGGCCCTAACTTCACAAGTTCATAGAATCAGTGGGTCTTAACACCTGAGACTGTGAAAATTAGCAGGCTCAACTCTGAGAGAACTAGAGAGGAAGGGAAACTGAGTCCCCACCCTTAAAGAAACTGAGTCCCCACCCTACAATAAACAGCCCTACTGAAATATGGTATAGAGGCAACAGTTTTAAAAACACCTTAAATATATGGAAAGGAGATTTATTTACTAATCTCAGAGCATGTGCTGGGGGGGCAGGAATTTTGGGGAACTTCACCAGGAACAAAAGAGCTGGCAGGGGCCATTTCCTGTCATGCCCACCAACCAACAGACATACATGGGAACATGCAGGAACCAGTACAGCACAAACACACTCCACATAGCGTGCTAACAGCACATTTCTGCAGATCCACCTGGCCTGGCCTTGACAGGAGTCTTCCTGGGGAAACTGAGATCCCCTCTCCCAGTGGACCAGCATAGACCTTGCTGGCACATCAAGCCCTGCCCCCAAGTTCTCCTGCAAAGCCACTGTCTCCAATATGCCCTTGGCAGGAGTCCCCCTGTGTGGTGCCACAAGACTGGCAGTGTACAAGCAGCCACAACAGGGGTCAGCACCCTTCCAAAGTGACTCCTGTCCTAGAGAGAGAAGAAGATAGCTACACACACCAACCCAACTGCAGCCCCAGCAATGGGCTGAGGGTAGACATCTGGTCTGACTGCAGGTCCCACCCACCAATGAAAGCTTCTCAGGGGACAACACAGGGAAAGCATCTGGCAATTTGGTGCTACAACACTCTGGCAAATCACTGGTCTGATTCAACTCAAGTCAAAGGTGGCCCCAGGCTACCCCACTAACAACACAGGGACCAAATCCTGCCTGTAACAGGCAGAGACTCATTACAATGATTAGACTGAAGGCAAACATGGCTCAGTGACAACAGTAGGGAGCACACAACAGATAGGAGACACCCCTGAAGTTCCATGTTCTGGTGAACAGGGGACACTGCACTACAGGGCACTCACTACAAGACCCCTTCTTCATGTGGCCACTACTTTCAAGAGCATGAGACATAGCTAACTTTCTGAACATATACAAGCAGACACAGACAGTTTAAGAGACCGGGGAAACAGAGGAATATGTCCCAAATGAAAGAAGAGAACAAAATCACAGCAAGAAAGCTAAATGAAATGGAAATAAGCAATATGCCTAATAAAGAATTTAAAATAATGGTCATAACAATACTCACTATACTGGAGAAAAGAGTGGAGGACCTCAGTGAGACCATCAACAAAGAAGCAGAAAACATTTAAAAAAAACAGTCATGAAGAACTCAGTAACAGAAGTTAAAAATACACTAGAGGGAATAAATGGTAGACTAGGGGAAGCAGAAGAACGGATCAGTGACCTGGAGGACAGATTTATGGAAAGCAATCAAGCTGAACAGGAGAAAGAAAAAAGGAATAATAAAAAATGAAAATAGATTAAGGGCATTCAGTGACACCATTAAACATAATAACATTCATATGACAGAGATCCCAGAAGGAGAAGAGAGAGATAAGGGGACAGAAAATGTATTTGAAGAAATAATAGCTGAAAACTTCCCAAAGCTGGGGAAGGAAACAGAAATCCAGATCCAAGAGGTACAGAAAGCACCCAACAAAATCAACCCAAGAAGGTCCACACCAAGACATATAGCAAAAAAAATGCAAAAAGTAGTAATAAAGAGAGCTTTAAAAGCAGCAAGACAAAAGAAAATGGTTATTAAAAAGTGAGGGGCGGGGGGCCCAATAAGGCTATCGTTCATTTTTCAGCAGAAACGTTGCATGCCTGAAGATAATAGCATGATGTATTTAAAGTGCTGATAGAAAAAAAATCCTGCAACCAAGAATACTCTAGTTAGCAAGCAATAGAAGGAGAGATAAAGTTACAAACAAAAGTTAAAGGGATCATGACCACTATACGAGCCCTATATGAAATGTTAAAGAGGACTGTTTGAGTGGAGAGGAAAGACCATAGGCAAGAGTAAGAAAAGTAGCAAGCACAAAAGCAGTAAAATTAAGTACATCTATAAAAAACAACAAAAGATTCACAGAATAAAAGGATGTAAAGTATGACACCACATACCTAAAACAAGGTGGGTAGGTTTAAAAAAATTAGTGTTTTTAGAATGGGTTCAAACTTAAGTGACCATCAAATTAATGTAGACTGCTATATGCACAAGATGTTACATATAAACCTAATGGTAACCACAAATTAAAAACTGACAACAGATATTTAAAAAATAAAGAGAAAAGAATCTAAGTATATTACTAAAGAAAGCCAGCAAACCATGAGAGAAAAGAACAAGAGAAGAAAGGAAGAGAAAACTACAAAAATAACCATAAAACAAGAAACAAAATAGATACAAGTACATACCTATCAATAATTACTATGAATGTGAATGGAATAAATTCTCCAATCAAAAGACATAGGGTGACAGATGGATAAAAAAAGCAAGACTCATCTATAGAGACTCATTTCAGACCCATAAACCACCTGCAGATTGAAAGTGAGGGGGTGGAGAAACATTTATCATGCAAATAGATGTCAAAATAAAGCCAGAGGAGCAATACTCTGGTATAAACTGGACAAACTAAGCTTTAAAACAAAGCCTGTTGCAAGAGACCTAAAAGGACAATATATCATCATATAGTAGAAAATTGAACAAGAATATATAGCAATTGTAAATATTTATGCACCCAGACCCCAAAAGCAGCTAACAACAAACATAAAGGAAGTAAGCAATACTAATACAATAATAGTAGGGGACTTTAATACCCCACTTACATCAATGGATAGATCATCCAGACAAAAAATCAACATGGAAACAGTTGCTTTGAAAGACACATTGGACCAGATGGATCTAACAGATATATTCAGAACATTCAATCCTAAAACACAATACACATTCTTTTCAAGTCCACATGAAACATTCTCCAGAACAGATGACATGTTAGGCCACAAAACAAATCTCAACATATTCAAAAAGATTGAAGTCATACAATGCATCTGTTCCAACCACAATGCTATGAAGCTACAAATTAGCCACAAGAAAAAGTCTGGAAAGACCACAAACACACACAAAGGTCCAAAATCTTTGGGATGAAGCAAAGGCTATCCTAAAAGGAAAGGTTATAGCAATACAGGCCTACCTCAAGAAGCAAGAAAAATCTCAAGTAAACAAGCTAACCTCACACTTAAAGGAACTAGAAAAAGACCAAAACTCAAACCAGCAGAAGGAAGAAAATAATAAAGATTAGAGCAGAAATAAGTGAAATAGAAACAAACAGAACAGAAAAGACCAATGAAACAAGGAGCTGGTTCTTTGAGATCAACAAAATTCATAAATCTCTAACCAAACTCATCAAAAAGAGAGAGAGGACTCAAATAAGCAAAATCAGGAGTGAAAGAGGAGGAACAGCTGGTACCACAGAAATAAACAATTATGAAAGAATATTATGAAAAATTGTATGCTAACAACTTGAACAACATAGAAGAAATGGATACATTCCTAGAAATATAAAAACTGAATCAGGAAGAAATAGAAAATTTAAACAAACTGATTACCAGCAATAAAATTGAATTGGTAATCAAAAACTTCCAAGACATGAAAGTCCAGGGTCAGATGGCTTCATAAGTGAATTCTACCAAACATTTAAAGAGGAGTTAATATCTATTCTTCTCAAACTATTCCAAAAAATAGAAGAGGAAGGAATGTTTCCAAATTCATTCTATGAGGCCAGTATTATCCTCATACAAAAACAAGATAAAAACACTATGAGAGAGAGAGAAAACTACAGGCCAAGATCTCCGATGAACATAGATATAAAAATCTTCCAAAAAAATTAGTAAACTGAATATAACAATACATTTAAAAAAATCATTCACCACAGGTGACTGAGACTTATTCCTGGGATTCAAGGGTCAATTATTATTTGCAAATCAATCAACATGATATATCACATCAACAACAGAAATAATAAAAACCACACAATCATTTCAATAGATGCAGAAAAAGCATCTGACAAAGTACAATATCCGTTCATAATAAAAACCCTCAACAAAGCATATTTAGATAAAAACCCTCACCAAAGCATGTTTAGAGGGAACATAACCTCAACATAACAAAGGCCATATATATGGGGCGCTTGAGTGGCTCAGTCAATTGAGTATCTGACTTTGGCTAGGGTCATGATCTCATGGTTCATGAGCTCAAGCCCCGCATTGGGCTCTGTGCTGACAACTCAGAGTCTGGAGCCTACTTCAGATTCTGTGTCTACCTCTCTCTCTGCACCTCCCTCACTCACACTACTCTCTCTTATGAATAAACATTTTAAAAAATGTTTAAATAAAGTCCATGTATAAAAAACCCTCTGCTAACATCATACTCCATCATGAAAAACAGAGTACTTTTACCCTAAGATCAGGAAGAAGATAAGGATGCCCACTCTCACCACTTGCATTTAACAGAATACTAAAAGTCCTAGCCACAGCAATTGGATAACAAAAAGAAAATAAAGGCATCCAAACTGGTAAGAAAGAAGTAAAATATCATTATTTGCAGATGACATGATACTACATCTAGAAAACCCTAAAGACTCCATCAAAAAAAAAAAAACTTCCAGAAGTGATAATGAATTCAGTAAGGACACAGGATATAAAATCAATGTACAGAGCTACATTTCATTTCTATACAGTAATAGTGAAGTAGCAAACAAATTAAGACAACAGACCCACTTACAATTTCACCAAAAATAATAAAATACATAGGAATAAACTTAACCAAAGAAGTGAAAGACCTGTACTCTGAAAAACACTTATGAAAGAAAACACTGATCAAGGAAATTGAAGATGATACAATGGAAAGATGGCCCATGTTCATGAATTGAAAGAATAAATATTGATAAAATACTATCTAAAGCAATCTACACATTTAATGCAATCCTTGTCCAAATACAAACAGCATTTTTTATGGAACTAGAACATATCATACAAAATTTGTATCGAACCATAAAAGACCCTGAATAGTCAAAGTAACCTTGAAAAAGAAGAACAAAACTAAAGTGGCACAATCCCAGATCTCAGGATATACTACAAAGCTGTAGTAATCAAAACACTATTGTACTGGCACAAAAACAGACGCATAAGTCAACAGAACAGAACAGAAAACCCAGAACTAAACCCAGCACTATATGGTCAATTCTCCCACAAAGAAGGAAAGAATATGCAATGGACAAAGACAGCAAAGGCAGTCTCTTTCAACAAATGATGTTGATGTTGGCAGGGGGGAGAGCAGGGTGCCTGGGTAACTTAGTTGATTAAGTGTCCAACTCTTGATCTCAGCTTAGGACTTGATCTCAGAGTGGTGAGTTCAAGCCCCACAGTGGGCTCCACATTGGGTGTGAAGCCTGTCGGGAAAAGCAGACAGCTATATGCAAAAGAATGAAGCTGGAACACATTTTTACACCATACACAAAAATAAACTCAAAACAAAGACCTAAATGTGAGACCTGAAACCATAAAAACCCTAAGAAGAGAGTGCAGACACTAATTTCTCTGATGTCAGCCTTGGCAACATTTTTTAAGATAGGTCTCCTGAGGCAAGGGAAACAAAAACAAAAATAAACTATTGGGACTACATCAAAATAAATAGCTTCTGCACAGCCAAAGGAAACAATCAACAAACCTAAAAGATACCCTATTGAATGGGAGAAGATATCTGCAAATGGCATATCCAATAAGAGGTTAATATCCAAGATATATAATGAACTTATACAACTCAACACCCATAAAACAAATAATCTAACTTGAAAAGATACATGTACCCCTATGTTTATTGTAGAATCATTTACAACAGCCAAGACATGCAAGCAATCTAAGTGTCCATCAATAGACAAATGGATAAGGAAAATGTAATACACACACACACACACACAAAAATATCTCAACCATAAAAATGGATGAGATCAGCTATCTGAGACAGAATGGATGGACCTAGATGATATTATGTTAAGTGAAATAAGTCAGGCTAAGAAAGACAAATACTATGCGATTTCACTTATAAAAGGAATCTAAAAAAATAAATAAACAAAAAACAGAATCACAACTGTAAATACAGAGAATAAGCTGAAGGTTGCCAAGGTATAACAAGAGAGATTGGGCAAAATAGGTGAAAAGGGAAAGGGAGATACAGGCTTCCAGTTATGGAATGAGTAAGTCATGGGAATAAAAATGCAGAGCATAAGGAATACAGTCAATGATACTGTAACAGTGATGTAATGGGACAGAAGGTAACTCTACTTGTGGTAAACATAGCATAATGAATAAACTTGTCAAATCACTAAGTTATACACCCGAAAATAATGTAACATTGTGTGTCAACTGCACTAATAAAAAAAGTGCACTTATTTTGATGACCACTAAGTAATGTACAGAGTTGTTGAATCATTATCATATACCTGAAACTAACATTGTATATTAATTATACTGGAATTAAAAGTTAAAAAAAATAAGTATTTCTTTTTTTTTTTTTAATATTTTTTATTTATTTCTAGGAGAGAGAGAGACAGCGTGAGCAGGGGAGGGTCAGAGAGAGAGGGAATCACAGACTGCGAAATAGGCTCCAGGCTCTGAGCTGGCAGTCAGCACAGAACCCGACGCGGGGCACGAACCCACAAACCGCGAGATCATGACCTAAGCGAAAGTCGGACGCTTAACCGGCTAAGCCACCAGGCGCCCTGAGGCATGCCTCTTTTTGATGGTAGTTCTATTTTTAATTTTGGCGGGAGCCTCCACACTGTTCCCCATGGTGGCTGCACCAACTTACATGTCCACCAAGAGTGTACAAGGGTTCGTTTTTCTTCATATCCTCACCAACACTTATTTCTTTCTATTTTAGCCATTCTAACAGGTGTGAGGCCATATCTCACTGTGGTTCTGATTTGCACTTCCCTGATGATTAATGATGTAGAGCATCTCTTTATGTACCTGTTACCCAGCTGTATGTCTTCTTTGCAATAATGTTCATTCATATACTCAGGTGTACCTCTTTTTTATTGCACATCACTTTACTGCACTTCACAGATACGTCATTTTTTACAAATTTAAGGCTTATGACAACCTGCATCCAGCAATTCTATCAGTACCATTTTTCCAACATCACTTGCTCACTTCACTTGTGTCTTTGTTACATTTTGGTAAGTCTCACAGTATTTCAAACGTTTCAATTCTTATTATAGTTGTTATGGTGGTCTGTAATCAGTGATCTTTGATGTTGCCATTGTAATTGTTTTGAGGCATCACAAACTACACCCATATATAAGACAGTGAACCTAATCAATAAATGTATATATTCCAGCTACTTCACCAACCACCTGTACCCCTGTCTCACTCCCTCGCCTTGGGCTTCCCTATTCCCTGAGACACAATAATATTTAAATTAGTCTATTTAATAACCCTACAAAGGCCTCTACAATTCAAATGGAAGTTATATGTCACTTACTTTAAATTAAAAGCTGGAAATGATTAAGGAAGGAAGACATGTCAAAAAAAGCTGAGATCAGCCAAAAACTAGGCCTCTTGTGCCAGTTAGTCAAATCATGAACACAAAGGAAAAGTTCTTGAGGGAAATGAAAAGTGCTACTCCGGTGAACACAAAGATGATAAGAAAGTGAAACAACTTGATTGCTGATACGGAGAAAGTTTTAGTGGTCTTGATAGAAGATGAAACCAGCCCGAACATTCCCTTAAGCCAAAGCCTAACCCAGAGCAAGACCCTAACCCTCTTTAATTTTATGAAGGCAGTGAGAGGTGAGGAAGCTGCAGAAGAAAAGTCTGAAGCAAGCAGAGGTTGGTTCATGGGGTTTAAGGAAAGAAGCCATCTCCGTAACAAGAAAGTGCAAGTTGAGGCAGCAAGTGCTGATGTAGGAGCTACAAGTCATAGAGAAGATCTAGCTAAATAATTAATGAAGGTGGCTACACTAAACAATGTATTTTGGGGATGAAACGGCCTTATATTGAAAGAAGATGCCGTCTAGAACTGTCACAGCTAGAGAAGAGAAGTCAATGTCTGGCTTCAAAGCTTCAAATGACAAGCTGACTCTGTTGTTAGGGACTAACACAACTGGTGATTGTAAGTTGAAGCCAAAGCTGATTTATCATTCAGAAAAATCCCAGGACCCTTAAGAATTATACTAAATCTTGTATAAATGGAAAAAGAAAAACTGGATGAGAGTACATCTATTGACAATATGGTTTACTATACATTTTAAGCTCACTTTTGAAACCTAATGTTAAGGGAGGGGGGTGGAGTAAGAGTCCTTTTCCAAATATTACTCATTGACAGTGCACTCAGTCACCCAAGAGCTATGATGGCAATGTACAAGACTAACGTCATTTTCATGCCTGCATGCCACAACATCCATTCTGCAGCCCATAGGTCAAGGAATAATTTTGCCTTTCAAGTCTTATTAAGAAATACATTTTAGGGACGTCTGGGTGGGTCAGTCGGTTAAGCATCCCACTTTGGCTCAGGTCATGATCTCATGGTTCATGGGTTCAAGCCCCACATCAGGCTCTGTGCTGACAGCTAGCTCAGAGCCTGGAGCCTGCTTCAGATTCGGTGTCTCCCTCTCTCTCTGACCCTCCCCTGCTCACACTGTCTGTCTGTCTGTCTGTCTGTCTGTCTCTCTCTCTCTCTCTCTTTCTCAGAAATAAATAAAATAGAACATTAAAAAAGAAATACATTTTAGGGGCTCCTGGGCGGCTCATTTGGTTAGGCATCCGACTTCAGCTCAGGTCATGATCTCACAGCTCATGAGTTCAAGCCCCACATTGGGCTCTGTACTGACAGCTCAGAGCCTGGAGCCTGCTTTGGATTCTGTGTCTCCCTCTCTCCCTGCCCCTCCCCTGCTAACACTTTGTCTCTCTCTCAAAATGAATAAACATTAAAAAAAATTTTTTTAAGAAATACATTTTATAAGGCTATAGCTGCCATAAATAAGGATTCCTCTGATGGATCTAAACAAAGTATATTGAAAACCCTCTGGAAAGGATTCACCACCATTCTAGATGCCATTAAAAACATTCATGATTTGTGGGAAGAGGTCAAAATATCAACAGTAACAGTAGTTTGGAAGAAATTGATTCCAGCTCTCATAGATGACATTGAAGGGTTGAAGACTTGAGTGGAGAAAGTAGCTGCAGATGTGGAAATAGCAAGAGAACTAGAATTAGAATTGGAGCCTGAGGACAGGACTGAATTGCTGCAGTCTCGTGATAAACTTGAATGAATGAGGAGCTGCTTCTTATGAATGAACAAACAAACTGGTTTCTTGAGAAGGAATCTACTCCTAGTGAAGATATGGGGAAGACTGCTGAAATAACAATAAAATATTTAGAATATTACATAAACTCAGTTGATAAAGCAATGGCAGGTTTACAAGAATTGACTCCAATTTTGAAAGAGGTACTACTATGGGTAAAATGCTATCAACCAGCACCCCATGCTACAGAGAAACTGTTTATGGAAGGGAGAGTCAATCAGCGTGGCAAACTTCACTGTTGACTTATTTTAAGAAACTGTCATAGCCACCCCTCCCCTACCTTCAGCAACCACCACCCTGATTAGTCAGCAGCCATCAACATCGAGGCAAAATCCTCTATCAGCAAAAAGATTGCAACTCACTGGAAGTTCAGATGATGGTTAACATTTTTTACCAATAAAGTACTTTTTAATTCAGATATGTACCCTGTTTTTTATAGACATAATACTACCACACACTTAATAAAACACAGTGTAGTGCAAACATGACTTTTATATGCACTGAGAAACCAAAAAATTCATTTTACTTACATTATTTTCATATTCACTTTATTGCAGTGTCTGGAATGGTGCCCACAATATCTCCGAGGTACACCTGTACTAGTCTAAAGTTCCCTGACATTTTACCCCTTCATATCTTTAACCAAGGTATCCTTAATTCCTTCACTAATTCATTACTAAGCATCTACTATATGTCAGACACTGTGCTAACCTCAAAAAGGAGTGGAATGATACATCACACGCAATTCCTGCCCTCAGTCTCCACATAAACATAACTTATTAATAACTGGCTTCACCTATAAATAAATATCTATTATGGTTGTAACTTTATTATTAGCCATTTGGAAAATGTTAAGTGATTCTTTATTTGCCATTTGGGAAAATACAAATGATTGATTATTCTTTTCCTAATGTGCTAGAGATTAGAGAGAGAAGATTAAAGAGCAGGAGATGCCCAAAGTCATTTGCAAATGGGGAACATGTACCAAAAGGGAAAACTAGGAAGGATACAAGATAGGTTCCACCAAGTTCATAATTTTACTATGGCTCGGCCCTCTTAATAATCATCATACTTGGGCAGATAAATAGAAACGGCATTGTCACTGGGAACATTGTCTTTAAACCACAAGAATCACAACATCTCTGTTTCACAAGACAAATGATTTTTTTTTCTATTTTACTGAGGCTATTACAAAGATGCAATGTCCTCAGAGGATTTGTTAATCAAGGTTATCACTCTACTCCATAGAAACTTAAGAAAAATATTGGTGAAATTTAAATATAATGTAAACCTAGTGTTCCTCAACCTTTCTCTTAAGTAGATGCAGTAAAACTCTTATCCACATTTTCATGTTATTCGGGTCCAAATGAACGTATAGTCTGAAGGAATCCCCAATCAACCAACCAAAAATAACTTGAAGAACAATTTAAGAAAAAAAACGTATGCAACAGAGTGGAGAAAAAAATATTTTACTAAATGATATTGGTGATTTTTTTTTCTTTAGGAAGAAACTATGTACAGTTGGAAAATTCCTTGATCACCTACTTCAGAGTGGAACAGACTGAAAGGAAACATTTAAAAAACATAGCTAACCTGTGGTGCCTGGGTGGCTCAGTCGGTTGAGCGTCCGACTTTGGCTCAGGTCATGGTCTCACAGTTCATGGGTTCGAGCCCCGTGTCGGGCTCTGACAGCTCAGAGCCTGGAGCCTGTTTCAGATTCTGTACCTCCCTCTCTCTCTGACCCTCCCCCGCTCATGCTCTCTCTCTCTTAGAAATAAGTAAAACAGGGGCACCTGGGTGGCTTAGTCGGTTAAGCGTCCGACTTTTGCTTAGGTCATGATCTCGCGGTTCGTGGGTTTGAGCCCCGTGTCGGGCTCTGTGCTGACTGCCAGCTCAGAGCCTGGAGCCTGTTTCAGAGTCTGTGACTCCCTCTCTCTCTGACCCTCCCCTGCTCATGCTGTCTCTCTCTCTCTCTCTCCTAGAAATAAAACATTAAAAAAAAATTTTTTTTAAAGAAATAAGTAAAACATTAAAAAAAAATTTTTTAAATAAAAAACATAACTAACCTGATATGTATAAAAATTAACAGACACTGGAGGGTGAAAAGAAAAGGGAAGGGAAAAGAAAGAATGAGCTAAAAGAAACTAGGGCTAACAATATGGCCCTGAGTTGGAATACATTGGGCAGAAACACTCAGAGACTTTTCAAGAATGGGAATGCTTAATTCTATTTTGACTTATCCACTGTATGTAAACCTCTTCTTCATTATCTCTAAATCTCCAAAGAAATGCTATGAACACAGCTGCCTGGTGGTATGAGTAAAATTTTAAAATCCAGGAAATAGGGCTGTGTCTCACATTTGGCTTAACACTAGGGCAGAGATGAAGGCAAAACATCCAGCAAAAATCAACAGTGGAGGGGCATCTGGGTGGTTCAGTTGGGTAAAGCGTCCGACTTCAGCTCAGGTCATGATCTATGGTTTGTGAGTTCGAGCCCTGCATCAGGCTCTGTGCTGACAGCTCAGAATCTGAAGCCTGCTTCAGATTCTGGGTCTCCCTCTCTCTCTGCTCCTCCTTCACGTGCTGTCTGTCTCTCTCTCTCTCAAAAATAAACATTAAAAAAATCTTTTTTAATCAATAGTGGAATGTTGAACAGTTTTGTTGTAATTGCAATGAAAGTATTAAAAATTAGAATAGAGGAGAAAAGCCATTTAATTGAATATGCCTAGCATGTAACAAGTGGTGAGGTAGATGGTTAAGAAGATATATTCATGGAAAAACATCTATGATAGTCTATTAAGTAGAAAACATTTATAATGAAGTACTAAGCAGAATATAAAAATCATACATATACCATAATTACATATATATAAAACATATGATACACAGAGATAAAAACTATAAGGGCATATGTAAAACCAAACGGTTATATAGGGAGACAAGAGTATATAGAATTTTATCTTTTTTTAAATGTCTACTATTGTTATTACTAAGATTTTAGTAAAAATTGAGATCAAATTGTCTTTGAATTTTGTATTTCTATTTAATATAATCAGCCTTCTAGGTGACAGTATTTGAAAGATGGTGATTTCAATAGCTTGGATGAGCAAAAGAGAATTAATATAAATTTAAGAGTACTGCTATTTTCATCAATTTGAAAAAAGTATGAATAGCCTTGAAGTAGACACTGTCAAATTACCTGATAAGTCCATAACACAGCTTAGATTCTTTGCAGAATTTAAAAAGCAAAACAATTTTAAATACTATTACTTTTTAAATACTATGAAAAGCCTTTTTTTTTTTTTTTTTTATGAAAAGCCTTTTAAACTTCTGAGTAACTAAACTTCCAGCCTCAAGAGGACAATTTGCTATTATCAACAATCTCAAAATCCTTTAGTGAAGAAAAATTTTCAAGGACAAACACCCAGATGAATTTCACCTGTCTTCTCCTCATTTCCTCTCTTGTCTCATCTTCTCACCTCAAGACTAACCTTCATATAAAATGAATCTAACTCAGGGATGGCAAGTAAAAAACAAGGAGCAGAAAAAATAACCTAAAAGACAAAATATTTTTTTCCTATTAATATTTATTGCCTATCCTCTGTGTGCTGGGTACATTAATTTGCATCTCACCACAACCCTAGAAAACAGGCATTATTGTTCTCAAGTTATAGATAAAGCAACAGAGAATCCCCAAGATTAGGTGACTTGCTCAAGGTCACACAACTATCAGTAGGCTATGACCCAGAGATGAATTATGCCAAAGCCTTTCCTTACGGGGAAAAACACAGCTGTTTACACACACGGCACTGACTTGACTCCCTGAAATCAGCTAAGGAAACATAGGATTAGGAGGAAAATAAGCAGAAAAGAGCCATATTTCTAGTCATAAAGATCCAGCTACTTATATAAAGCTGTCTTCACTGATTAGATTTAGACTATAGAAATTCCCCTAAATTCAAACCAGACAAAAACAGGATGCATAAGAGGGAAATTTTTACTAGAACTGCCATCTTATACTGTTAACAGAGCCAGCCCGACTCTAAATCATGTTTCTGACTCTAGTAAATTGTAAGCAAGGGTAAAAGACAAGTATAGCAAAGCCATAAAAACAAGTGCTGAGATCAGAGTGCTGAACGTAGGCCAGGAATCAAGAGTTCTGAAGTGAGGCGTGAGCGCTGTTTATGTGAGTAGTCTACCAAAGTCCAGGAAAGAGAACCAGTATAGAACTCTCTTTAAACTAGAAGGCGAGAGCGGACTATTCATGAATCACAGAAATGAATGAGAACTAGGAGGTAAAGGCCAGGACAGAGCTGAGAAATGTAAACTGGAAAGGGTGGGAAAGGGAAGTGTTTGAAAACATTGGAAATATTGAAACATATGGTAAATCGTGAGACAGTCTGAGCTATGGTAGGTTATATAAATTCCTGCTGCAAAATCTGGTGGCAGATTGGAAGCATGTGTTCCAAAACAATTCCCTAAGACTGCCTATTATGGTTGAAGAAAACAAGTAATAAGGGTTTTATGTCCTTAATGGCATCTGAGTCTCTTAAAAGGTGATTTTAATGTAACTTTTTAGATGAAAGCACCACTGATTTGGTCCCAATCTCAAATACTTCAGGATATATAGTATATATAACATATTAATTCATTGACTTATGTATTCCATGCACACTCCCTTAGAAGGAGGTATCCTTCCCTACTTCAGTGTTGTGGAAATAGTGAAAATCTATTATAGCTAGGAAAAAAAAAAATCTATGAAAGCAAAAAGTGGAAGATGAAGCTCAAAAGATGGGTTGGGAGAAACTGTGAAAGACCTTGTATGCAAAAGTAAGGAGTTCAAATTCTATCCAAAGCAACAGGAAGGCTAGAAAAGTCTTTAAGCTAGGGAATGAATGATTTAAATTTGATTTTTTTTTTTTTTGAGACAGAGAGAGGGGGCGCAAGTGAGTGAGGGGCAGAGAGACAGAGAGAAGCAGAGCTCACTCAAAGTGGGGCTTGTACTCATCCCAAGCGGGGCTGGAGCTCACTGGATGCAGGGCTCGAGCTCATCCAAGGTGGGACTCAAACTCACCAACTGTAAGATCATGACCTGAGCCAAAGTCAAATGCTTAATGACTGAGCCACCCAGGCACGCTAAAGTTGATTTTTTAAAAGGTACTCTGCAGCAATAGAGGACAAATCCAGGAAAAAGGCACAAAATCCCAAAATATAAGACAGTAGCAGTAGCAGTAGAAATACACCGGTGAGAATCTTCACGCTAGTTAGACTTTCTGACACTAAATTAATAGAATTTATTTATATGACAGGCCCTATCATGCTTTTGTTTCAACACCTTTCACTGCAATCAAATATACTAATGAGATAAATTCAAATTTCTTAACATGGCATATAAGAATAGGTGATTATGGGGGCACCTGGGTGGCTTAGTCGGTTAAGCATCTGACTTTCGCTTAGGTCATGATCTCGCAGTTCGTGGGTTCGAGCCCCGCATCGGGCTCTGTGCTGACTGCCAGCTCGGAGCCTGGAGCCAATTTCAGAATCTATGTCTCCCTCTCTCTCTGACCCTCCCCTGCTTACGCTGTCTCTCTCTCTCTCTCTCTCTCTCCTAGAAATAAATAAAAAAATATTTTAAAAAAATAGGTGATTATGATACTTAACAACTGATACAATCATTTGAAATTAATATACAAATCATTATATAAATTACCATTAAAAACAAATTTCTTTCCTTTCTCCAAATAAACTATAGAGGTGGACATATAAATATCTGCTTGTTGTGCAATAGGTTATAGCACAAATTATTCATAGAGTCATTTTAATCATTCTAAATCGTCTCTTCAGTTTTAGAAAGTGTTGAGTTAATCCCTTTAAGGGGCCATGATTTGATATTTAGAATCATAACAAGCTTCTCCCAACATCTTCCTTCTGAAAGGAAAGTCATTAGTCCCTGGTGCCCAGCAGCACTTAGTTGCAGCAATAAAGCAGCTGGCCATGCTGTTTGCACATCATTGTCACACAAGCATATGGACACGAGTGTTTCCCACAGGCCATGAAACCCCTGTGCCTCAGGACACCCCCCAAAACAATGGTGCCACAAAACTATCTGCACTGCAGCCTTCTCCACCGCCTCCAACTCCAACAGGATGCTCTGGAGGATCAGGCAAGTGCTGACACTCCAGCCACTACATGACTTCACAGTAATCCACACCAGCAAGGTAGGACCCATATTCCACCTCTACAAATTGCACTGGACAACATCATTAGGTAACTTATTCTCTCCATAAAATTTACCAATCTGCAGGAAAGGGAGTCAATATTTTAATAACTAGCATCTTTTAATGGTGAATATAGCTGAATAATACCAGTCCTGCATACAGGACTCCTTACAATGGACTCTAACCAACTAGCTTCCACCACCTCACCCCTCCCTCCCTTCTTCCACGCACCTAGCAGTACAGGAATACTGGCAATTCCCCAAAGACACTGTGTTCTTTCACAGCCCATGATCTGCACATATCTAGAATGCCCTTCTCTTCCACATACTAAATTATAATTTTCCTGAAAAGCCAGGTTAGGAAACCTTCCCCTAAATCCTCCATGTTCATAAAGTCGTCCCTGTCTCTTGTTTAGCTCAACAATTGATAAATACTTATTTTAAAGCATTTATTGTGTATTTTGTTACTTATTTACATGATTCTTACCTACTAGATTATGAGCAACTCAAGGGTAGAGACTATGTCCAATTCCTCTCCATTTCCTAAATGAGTACAGTGGCTCGTCTATGGCAGACACTCAAAATACATGTATTTAAAAGAATGAATAAATACATAAGCCAAAAAAAAATCATTACCTTGGATTTTCTACACTATATGCTATAACTGGAAAACTTTACATGCAAACTTAAACATGTACAAGAGAATACTTCTCTTTTCTAAATTCTTTTAGAGACTATGGAGTACACATGGCTTTGTAGGAGTGGCACCATTATAGCACCTCTCCCTGGCCTTCCCACCGGATTATGTCAGAGAGTCTAATGATTACTTTTGCCATAATGGGGTTATTATCAGTGAAGTTCTTTGTTTCACATGGATACGTAAAATATTTATTTTTACTTAATGTGCCCTTAGTTTCACATTTTTCTAGCATATAAAGTATGCATGACTGCGATCATTATCCTCATCAGCATGACCATCTCACAGTAGATGTCTCTTTTAGAGAGGCAACTGGCTGGCACAGTTGGTTGAGCATCTATCTTTGGCTCGGGTCATGATCTCATGGTTCATGGGTTCGAGCCCACATTGGGCTCTCTGCTGTCAGCACAGAACCCACTTCAGATTCTCTTTCTCCCCCTCTCTCTACCTCTCTCTTCCTCATACTCCCTCTCTTTCAAAAATAATTAAAACATTAAAAAATAAATAAATAAAAAGATGTCCCTATTAGAATATAAATTATTTCATCAATTTGTTTGTTCTTCTTTCTTTCCTTCTTCCTCCTTTCTTTTGTTTCTTATTGGCTTTTTTTTTTTTTTGAGGTAAAATGGGTATATAACTTTATATTAGTTTTAGGTGTCTAACATGATAATTCAATTCAATTCAATTCAATTCAATTATCTCTCCCCCACTCACTTTCTCTCTCTCTCTCAAAATAAATAAGCTTTATAAAAACATTACTAAAGTTTTCATTGCAGATTAATGGATCTACAGTTAGTAATCAAGTTAATAACTAACATTACAGTGCCTGAAGAGAAATGACAAAAAACGTATTATTTGCCCTGCAAAAAGGTACCAAATTTTGAAACAAATATTATAGAAATGCTGTACAATTTTATGACAAGAAAGCATAAAAGTCTCTACAAAAGCAGTTTATTCTGGAAAAACTGAAATTTAACTAACACTATTTTATTCCCAAAGAAGATTTGGAATGCAAAGTCTTGCCTATAAATATGAATTCCACATTAAATAATGTTTCCAAAATAAAGAATCTAATCAATCCCCAGCTGCTACAATGCCAACTATTGGCTTTATACAGAGAAATAAGTTCAGAATACTACTCTCTGCTGTTCCATACCTCAGTGTGTTGTCCATTCAAAAGGGAAGCTTTCGTTTTAAAGTTTATGGGTTAAAAATAAACACTGACACTTTGAGTGATTCTCACTTTACAGATCTGCTGAAGGCTGGTAACAGACTTTTTAAAAAACGGCTTATTTAACTGACAGCTAATTCAAACTGAATGGACTGAATAAAAACTTTCACAAGCCGTGCGTAAGTATATTAATGAGTATGACAAAGATTATAGATTGAAAGCAATAGATTAGCTTCATAAAAATTAAGTTAAAATGACTTACCAGTGACAGTCAGTGTTATAAATCTGAGTCCTAATTAAGGCTAGCAAAGTACTGTCTACGCTTGAAAAAGAATATCGACATTATTTTTAAATAATTGACATTTTTAAAATTTCAATTGCACTTGAAATCCATTCACATTATCAAAAGAAATTCAACATTACATTTGTCAGAGAAAGAACAGAAAGAGCAAACATTTTAAAAAAATTTTACTCCCATTGGAGTGAAATTTAAAGAGAGTGAATTTTCAAGATTGGTAGCATAAAAGGAGTTTCTATCAATCAAAAAAAAAAAAAGAAATAAGTTCTTTCTTGCAATTTGCTACCAAATACTTCTATAGAGTTTGTCAATGGTAAGCAACAAGAATCTAAAGAGATCATTATTAAATAGTCTTGATCAGGAATTGTGTGTTTATGTTTCAAAAATAAGTATATAAACCTGATAAAAAGTATCCTCAGAGAAGCTAGCTAAGTTTCTCATTTTAGATGTTGATGGGTATTATTTAAAATTTTTTACAATTCAAAATTTACTACCTTCTTTAATACCCTGCATTTTGTTTTGCTTATATAATAGAGAATGTGATTTTTTTCCTCCAAGTTTTTATGTAAATTCTGGCTAGTTAACATACAGTATATTAAAATACCAAAAGGCGCCTGGGTGGCTCAGTGGTTAAGTGTCTGACTTCACCTCAGGTCATGATCTCCCCGTGGGTTCGAGCCCCGCGTCAGGCTCTGTGCTGACAGCTAGCTCAGAGTCTGAAGCCTGTTTCGGATTCTGTGTCTCCCTCTCTCTGACCCTCCCCTGCTCACTTTGCCTCTTTCTCTCTCTCAGAAATTAAAAAAAAAAAGAAAATACCAAAAGCCCGTAATTCCCCACCCACACGCCCAAAATCCAAAAAGCTCTGAAAATATAACTTTTTCTGTAAGTCTGGGCCAAAATTCTTGATCTAATTTAGCATGAGGCTATACACAATCTTTCCCTAACTCATTTTTAAATATTCATGTTTCACTGGAGAAATGAGTTTCATTAGCAGTGCTGTCCTGTCCCTCTAAGAGTCATATATTGTATGGTGTGTGCACTTTAAAATCCAAAACACTCTAAGTCTGGCACAAGTTTCCGTTATGGGATTTTGGACATGTGTTCTCAATCTCCATTTTATAGAATTTAGGAAGTTAAAGTGACTTCTTCAAGATAACATAGCTTGTAAATGATGGAGCTTGTTTTTTATTCCTCTACACGCTACTAAAACCATAAACGAAAAAATCTTTTTCTGCACAGACAGTCCATAATTCATGTAATATCACACCAGCATAAGTTAATATAAAAATTTTAATGCAGAATTTAAAAACAAAGTCTGTATCTAACATTCAAAAAAATATATACTTCCTGCTGCTTAAATTTGTTTACAGCTTCACTGTTTTACACAAATGAATGAAGTTCACTCTCTGGTTTGTGGTTACTGACCCAGAAGTTAATGTTTTGGGGTTGCTTTTTGTTTGTTTGTTTGTTTGTTTTTATTTCTAAGAGAGGGAGACACTGACCCAGAAGTTAAGACCACCATCAACTTTTATGATGATGCAATTTTTCACTAAAATTCATAAAAACTACAAAGCAAATAAAATTTTAGAGGAAGAAATATAAGTAATTATCCTAGGGACTGCCAAGTTTTCTAATACCAATACTGTCAATCTTATGATGGTTGCATTTTTCCAACAAGTATTTCTGATTTTCCCTCCCTACATGTGGTAGAATTACACCTTCCTACCCTGAGTTAGGCGTGATCGGGCAACTTGCTTTCGCCCGTGAAATGTGAGAAGTCGTATATATATTTCTGAGAGGAAACTTTAAGAGAAAACTTGCAATTCACCCCAGTCTTTTCACCTTGATCTCAATGTCCCAAACAGCTTCTCCATTGGCCTGTGTCCCAGAAGGAGGATCACATAGAGACCCCAACCGCCCCAGAGAAAACATATAGCATGAAAAATAAAGAGATCTATACTGTTTTTAAGCTACTGATATTTTGGAAGAGCACAGCTTATAAACTGGTCAGTTTGCTATCTCTCAGCCCCAAATCCACCCTTCTTTGTCCTGTTCAGATACTGGATCTGGACTCTCTAACCATTTGCCCTTCACCCGCTGGCACAATTGTTAAGCTCTGTCAGCAGAGGGAGCCAAAGCGACATTAAAGGAAGAAAGGGCTTCTCTTTCTGGTTCTGGGTGCTTTGCTGTCAGCCTTCTGTTCCTGGCTGTCCGGAGCTTGGCTGCCACTCACCCTCCTAACACGTTTCACTTAGCCCCCCAGCGGGCATCTTTCCAGCAGTTTCGATAGCACTCCAGCAGACACCGCAATAGGTGGCTTCCCAGAGACTTCCCGGAGAACTCCAGCCAGCTTCCCACAAGCCCCACCACCAGCCTCACAGATGATTCCAGCTTGCCTGCCCCAGCTTGTGGCAGCTCAGTGGGGTACAACCACACCCTCTAACAAGGGCTGATCTCACCCTTGGCCTTGGGGGAAGGGATCTCTTCCAAATGTGTTCCTTCTTTGGGCACTCAGCTTCAGCACTAAAAGAGGTGGCTACTCCCTGCTACATGTTAATTATCCTTTATATCAAAGGTTTTCTGTTCAAATTACTACTGTAGCTTCTGTCTCCTGACTGGACTCTGACATCTAGTCTATCCAAACACACACAACTGTATAGTGCAACATGAATTTATGTTAGTAGTCTTGAAGGACAACCTTGGGTCATGTTCTTTTTCTACTTTCTTTCATAGCTATTTTTAAGGTTTTATTATCTAAGTTAAGCCAATTAATTCTATTTTAAACACTGACATAAAGTTCAAGTCATAATACAAACTACATCATTAATGTATTCATTAATTCAGACTTCTTAGCTAATAATTATAAGTAAAAAATAATAGCGGAAAGCACACTCATTGCAGGGTAAGAAAAGGTTCCCAGACCAAACATGCAAATGAAACCACATTTCAAGGGCCCCTGGGTGGCTCAGTCGGTTAAGCATCCAACTTCGGCTCAGGTCATGATCCCACAGTCCATGAGTTTGAACCCTGTGATGGGCTCTGTGCTGAGAGCTCAGGGCCTGGAGTTTGCTTTGGGTTCTGTATCTCTCTTTCTCTCTCTCTCTTTCTCTCTGTCTCAAAAATAAATAAATAAAAACATTAAAAAAAAAAAAAAAGATTTAAGGGGCACCTGGGTGGCTTAGTTAGTTAAGCATCAGATTTCAGCTCAGGCTCAGGTCATGACCTCGCAGTAGCATCGGGTTCTGTGCTAACAGCTCAGAGCCTAGAGCCTGCTTTGGATTCTGTCTGTCTGTCTCTCTCTCTCTGCCCCTCCCCTATTCATGCGCTCTCTCTCTCTCTCTCTCTCTCAAAAATAATCATTACAAAATTTTATTAAAGAAAAAGATTTAAGTCCACATCTTTATTTATTTACTCATATTACAACATAAAGTGTATGCTTAATCTTTAAAAATGACTGTCAGATAATGAAAATATTTGGAAACATTTGGAAACATTTCAATAACTCTTCACTACTTAGTCATATGGCAAAATTACTCCTTCTATAAAAATAAATCCAATTATTAACTAAAATGAATACTAAGGAAGAATACTTATGTGCTTTTTATATATAGAGCCCAGAAGAATTCACAATGCTTGCCCCCAAGCCCCTACCCCACTGCCAGTTAGACCAATATTTTTAATCAGGAGTAAACTGTTAAATAAATAAAAAATGAAGAGCAGATTGAGAGTGAGTTGAGGGAAATAAAGTATTATAAACCCATGGAAAAGTGCATTGTAAAATATTTCAGAGATATCATTCTGGAATTTGTATCTCTGCATACAAAATTAAATATTTAAAAAAAAATAAAAGTAGTACAAAGTCTACTTTATAAAAGTCGTATCTCTAATTGTATCTAGGGCACTCACTAGAAAAATGTAAGGAGAATAATGGCTCCCAAAAGGTATTCGCACTCTAACCCTGGGACCATGTAAATATGTATCCTTACATGACCAAAGGGATTTTACAGACATGATTAAGATGAGGAGATTATTCTGGAACATCTGAGCCTGATCTAACCATCTGAGTACTTAAAAGAGAAAAATCTTTCCCCACTGTAGGCAGAGAGAGATGCAATGACAGAAGAAGGGCTAGAAATGGCATCATGAGAAGGACTCAACACCCCATTGCTGGTTCCAAGAGGTAGGGAGCTATGTACAAGCACCAGAAAGATGACTCTCAGAAGTTAGGACAGTGCCAGCTGACGGCCATCGAGGAATCAGGGATAGAATTCAATCCTATAACTCAAGGAACTGAATTCTTTCAACAATCTAAATGAGCAAGAACACATTCCCTCCTCTATCTTCCAGAAAGACATGCAGCCAGTTCCCTTGATTTTAGTGCAGTGAGATCCATGTCAGACTTCTGACCTACAGAACTGTAATACAATAAATGTGCGCTGGGGCACCTGGGTGGCTCAGTCAGTTGGGCAACCGACTTCAGCTCAGGTCATGATCTCACGGCTTGTGAGTTCGAGCGCCACGTCGGACTCTGTGCTGACAGCTCAGAGCCTGGAGCCTGCTTCCGATTCTGTGTTTCCCTCTCTCACTCTGCGCCTCCCCAGTTCATGCTCTGTCTCTCTGTCTCTGTCTCTCTCTCTCTCTCTCTCTCAAGAATAAATAAAGATAATAAGTGTGTGTTGTTTTAGGCCAGTAATTTTGTTAGTAGTAGAAAACTAACTGTTAGTTACTAATTAGTTACTAATAGTAACAAAGAATACTATTTAAACTTTGGAAGATCTAGTTCCTACTTTATTAAAGAAATGTAGCAATATCTTTACAAGTATTAAAAAGTTGGGTGTTCAAAAAGAGACTCTTAAATACGGAGAACAAACAGGGTTACCTGAGGGGTTTTGGGAGAAGGGAACGGGCTAAATGGGTACATGGCATTAAGAAATCTACTCTTGAAATCATTGTTGCACTATATGCTAACTAACTTGGATGTATATTTTTTAAAAAGTTGGGTGTTCATACGGGGCACCTGGGTGGCTCAGTCGGTTAAGCAAGTGACTTCAGCTCAGGTCATGATTTCAAGGTTCATGAGCTCCAGTCCCGCTTCAGGTGAGCATGAGCCCCGCTTCTCTCCCTCTCTCTCCCTCCCTCTCTCTCTCTCTCTCTCTGTCTCTTTCCCCTGCCCCCACACTTCAAATGTTTGCACCTTCTCTCTCACTCTCTCAAAAAAAATGGGCGTTCATAAAAGTATTTACTGATGATAAACTGGACGAATCTTCTCTATAGCTATTAATGCTTTCCTCTTCTAGCTAATTTACTTCTTTAACAAACACTTGTATTTATTTCATGCTAGAAAGTCTTCTAAGGGCTTTACAAATATAAACTCAATTAATCTTCATAAGAGCTTCTGAAGTGGGTGTCCATATCCCCCATTTTCCAGATAAATACACTGAGGTACAAAACTACCAAGTAACAGCTGGGATTCAAGCTCAAGTTGGCTGACTCCATAGTCCAGACACTTAAGCACTAAGGTCTTAACTGTTTTCCAGAAGACTAAACTGCAGTGTGATGGAAAGAGAATGAATTTTGCAGTCAGAACGATCTATATACACCTGCGTTCCGCTACTTACAGGCTTTATGACCTGGATCCCAGCATACAGTAGACACCAAACAAATGTCAGTTCCCCCTTCGATTCTGCTACAAGTCTAGAGACCTATTCAAATTCAAAGCGAATCCTATGTAGAAGAGACTTGAGAT
Organism: Hyaena hyaena; assembly: GCF_003009895.1. Classification (NCBI taxonomy): domain Eukaryota; kingdom Metazoa; phylum Chordata; class Mammalia; order Carnivora; family Hyaenidae; genus Hyaena; species Hyaena hyaena. The sequence continues at coordinate 3,157,069 of NW_024080711.1, read as the reverse complement.
ACAAACTGAATACTGGTCTCACACTCTTGAGTTTCCATTTCTCTTTCCTCTCATTCTACATATTCCCTCTCAGATATCAGCTAAGACAACCTATGGTACCACAAAACTGTCTCTAAGGGTATTATTCTAAGCTTTCATTATTACATCAACAAAAATAGTCTGTAATTTTACCATAAGAACATTACTAAAAAGTAAGGAGAAAACATGTTTAAAGAAATGAAGCATGAGGTAAAACAAGGGCACTTCAAACACTCTTAGCCATAGTTCATCTCAAATGAAACCGTTTATTACACACATCTTCTAGTTCATTTCTTTGGCTCAACTTTGTTACCATGTTACCTTGTTAATATACTAGAAAAAATCGTCACTACCCATATATTAATATGCTTTACGTTAAGATTCTTTATATCCTTTATCACCTACAAATCAATTTCATTGCCTATTCTAGACACTGAACGTGGTCTTAACAAGAATGCTTGGCCCTCAAAGTCGCACAGCCTCCACCCTAGCGGGCCATTTAAATGTCTATGCTCTAGTTCTCTTGATTTTAAATTTCTGGGGATTTTCAAGCATACCTACAAAATGATCCAATTTCACACATGCTCTCAAGATCCATTTAGCTTCCTGTCCCTGCAATACCACCATCATTATTGTTCAGAGAGGTTTTTTTTTGGACAATGGTTTCCAAAATGCCAACAACTACTATTTCAAATAGAAAAATACTCCACATGAGAGCAAAAAAAATGTCTACTACCAGCAAATGGTGGCTCAAACTCTCACAACCTTGAACAAATGTTTATTAAGTGAAAAGTCTTTTAAATGAAAAAAAAAGTTTATTTAATATGTTCTTTCTTCACTGTTTTCATGGGTTGTTAAAAACACATGCTTGATTCCTAGTTTAACGAATAACAGGCACAATAACCAATAACTCTCATGTCCAAGAGAGATAATAAAGAAACTTCTGCAAATGTGACCACCAAATCCCAAAGATAATCATTTCTTGAGGTATCAGCAGCTATCCACTGTTAGGCAGTGCCAGACTTAATTATTCATTCAAAAAACATTTATATCCGCTCACAATGGACTAGCCATTGCAAACACAGTCCTTTCTCTATAATTTATTAGAAAAGAGGAAAAGGTAATTCAATAACTATGATATAATAAAATATAGTTATTAAGAGTGCAAATTCTGGAATATGACTGTTTATGTTTAAATCCTGGCTCCTCACTAAAAACTCTGAGCATACAACTTTAGTCTTCATTTTTCTCATGTGCAAAAATGAGAAAATAAGAACTATGTCATAAGGTTGTTATAGGGGCTGAATTAGATAATGTATATATAATGCAGCATAGTAACAGCACAAGAAGCAACCAGTATATGTTGGCTGCGGAGTATTAATGTTGTAAGAGTTATAACAGAGGTATGCAATAAGGGGCATGAGAGAAGAGGAGAGTCCCCAACCCAATTTTCAGCTGGTTGGAAACCTCACATGTGTCAGGATTAAGAACTAGGAGGCCTTAAGAGAGCACCTGGCCGGCTCTGTCAGTGGAACATATGACTCTTGATCTCAGGGTTGTGAGTTCGAGCATCACGCTGGTATAGAGATTACTTAAGAATAAAATTAAATTTAAAAAACAACTAGTAAAGGGGTGCCTGAGTGGCTTAGTCGGTTAAGCGTCCGACTTTCGCTTAGGTCATGATCTCGCGGTTCATGGGTTCGAGCCCCGCGTCTGGCTCTGTGCTGACTGCCAGCTCAGAGCCTGGAGCCTTTTTCAGATTCTGTGTCTCCCTCTCTCTCTGACCCTCCCCTGCTCACGCTGTCTCTCTCTCTCTCTCCTAGAAATCAATAAAAAACATTTAAAAAATAAACAACTAGTAGGACTTAGAGAAAAGTGGGTAGGGCTTTCTAGGCAAAGAGAACAGTATATGCTAGAAGATTTTTTAAAACCAGTAAGGAACTAACTTCAATTTGATACAACCAAACAGGCAGGGCACTCCCCATGAAAGACACCAGAACATAAAAACCACTAAGACATCACAAAGGAACTTCTATGACACACCTAGCCATCTAGACTGCATAGTAAATGCAGTGGGGAGGCACTGACAAATATTAAGGACTTTAAAATAGATTTGTGTGTTGGACTGCTATACTATTATGGAAGTTGGGTTAGAGGTGTGCCTGAAAGTAAGTGGGGACATATCCATTCAGAAACGAATAATTAAGGAAAATATAAGGAAGGCATGAAACAGTATAGCAACAATGAAGACGGAGAGAAGGAGACAGATTTCAAAGATCTTTGGGAGAGAATAATGACAGGATTTGGTAACTAAGTATATCTGAGAGCTGAGGGAGAGTAAAGAAATTAGAATGACTCCCCACCACCAGCACCAGGTTTACTAACAAATGTTTACTGACTGGCAGCTATGTGCCTGGTACTGCCCTGGGCATAAAAAGATGATTAAACTTGGTCCATGACTTCAAAGAAACCAGTTTTACTAAGGAGAACAGAGATTACTAGCTACTGCTGCATGTCAGAGACATTATAAAATTAGTATATACAAAATGCTATGGCAATTGAGAAGGGAGACAGCCAACAGAAATGCATCGAAGAGCCGTGTCTCTTCACAGCAGTGGAGGTGGGCACAAAACCGCTCGTCAGGTAAGGCGTAAGGACATGTGCGTAATCAAAGAATTAAAGAAAAAAAAAGAATGAAAGAACATGACATACAGATTCATTAAAAAATTAGTATGGATACACTGAAGAAAGTACAATGTGAATACCTAAAGCCATGTCCATTCACTGTCACAGCCTCTGTAAGTTTTTACTGAACCACAGCACATCAGTCTGAGTCCTAGCAGCAAACGGATGGCATATCTAAACTGAGTCAAGCGAGTTTAATAAAGGGACTGTCTCACAAAAGTGTGGGCAGGGTTTAAGGAAACCAACAAGCTGTACAGAAACTAGCAACAGTTTGAAAAGCAATTTCCAGAACCAGAAGAAAATAGCTATACTAAGAGGGCCACCAGATGCAACTGTTGTTTTCAGTAGAAAGACACAACCAACTGCAAAGCCTGGTCTGAAGGAAGCCTGGAAACAAATAATGTGACCTCACTGTCCTCTTTTCCTCCAAATGTAAATATCTCACACACAGAACCCAACCGAAAGTCGGGGCAAAGCGAGCCTGCTGATACAATCCACAGAGGTCAGCCTCGCACTGTATATAGCAAAGTGAGGGAAAAGTAGGTGAGTAGGAGTAGATCTGAGGGAGTAAATGGGAAAATATGTAACATGCAATAACAGAGTTCAATGACATTCAACTATATCTCTCTCTGGTCTTATAAAATTCACTTCTAATTTCTATAAACCTTCCTAACCTTTAGTTTGGAAATGGAACTTAACCATCAGCCTTCAGCCTGCAAAACTTCTAACACGAGGCTTCAGTTTATTGTAAAATGGATCCCAAAATTGCATTTTTCTGTCTCATCATGAGGACTGTGTCCTATATCTGCTTCCAGAGGAGGTGTCTCTGTGAAGACTCAGTGTCTGTACCTACCTTCTCGCACCTTCAATAACAAATCCCCGCAGTTGGTGTACAGCCCACTTGTCACCAAGCAGATGGAACAGACCCTTCCTGGTAAATGCTGTATTCACGAACCCTATGGCTGAGTTAAAACTTACGTTAGCTTAGACCAATCAGTAAAGAGAAATCAACCTGCAGTAATAAGGTTCAGTACCACAGAAATACTTCTGGAGTTGACCCATGTAGATGGGAACTTTAAAGCTTTCCAAAGTTAAGTAAGTAACAGATAACAATCATGAGAATAGGTATTACTTAAGATAGCCACAGTAATAGATACAGCCCTAAAATCAATGACTTAACAAAGAAGGGTGTCTGTTATTCATATAAAGTCTAAAGGGAGGGGGGAGGCTAAGTCACCAGCCAGGACTTAATTACCCAAATCCATTTAGAAACAAGGAAAGCTGGAAAAGGTCATCCAGGGCTGGGCAGTTGCTGCTTAGCAACAACTCTGTGAAAGAGGAATGTTAATCTTTGATAAACACCTAGATACTCCCACTATAAAATTCATTTTTAACAGAAAATAAAAATGTGTGCTGATAAAGCATTAATTATTTCTTTCAGCTTTTGGTCAAAAGGAATTATGTATGATGTGATGTGTGATGAAACAGACTGTTCATATAGGCGCCTGAGAAGCAAATCATTCACCAATAAACACCATTATGGGCATACTGTTATCTAGCTATATTGTTTAGGATATCCTTTTTTCCCCACTTTTAGCAACCCAGAAGCCTAGCTGCAGAAAGCACAAAACTGCTGCTATTTTTCCCTTACAGCTGAATACAAACTTAGTTTGGTGGGGGGGGAAAACTGCTAAAGGACATAGAGAATTCTATCTTTCTCCTGTGCCTAAAAGGGCATTTTACAAGCACCTCTGTTTAGCAGAAACTCCCAAATTATGTGTGTGTGATATAAGATTGTTAAATTTTTATAATCTATGAACTGTTTGAAAGTTCTTAACTCTAAATGCCTTTAAAAAGGATTTAGCTAGCACTATGTGATATGGAAAACACAAATTGGAGCTTTCTGACATGTATGTAAAATAAAGATATAATACATGTTCATAATACATAAACTATATAAAAGTAATCCATTCTTAGCTTAATTTATACTATCTAGTTGCTTACAATTATGGAAGGTAACAGTTCAAGAGAGAAATAATTGAAATAATATTCTATCACTTCTGGATCTAAACCTGTTCTTAACTTTTCCCTTTCTAGAATTCTACTTCTAATCCTATTTCTAGAACTTCCCCATCACAAAATCTAACAAAACGTATATCTCTTTCATAACACAGTACTGTCTGAAATCTGCAATCATTCACTAAGCTAACATAAAGAGGAACAGAATCTTCACCAACCACAATATGTCATTTACACAACTAGTCTCTTGTCTTTATCTTCCTAAACTACACTCACACTTCCAAAAATTCCCTTGGAGGTGATATAGGAATATATACAAAAAAGGAAATTTGTCCTAGTTAAATCTAACTTATAAAACAAAGATTGTGCAATAGTTAAAAATATCTGAAGAATGAAACAAAATCAGATGGTGAGAAATTCACAGAGACAAAGCTGTCAATGGGAGCAAGAAATGTTCAATAAAAGAAAAACAGGCCTGTAGTTCTGGGAAAAAATTACATGACATTAATATATCTAGTAGAAAAAGGTTTTCTTATCTAAAATATGAAGTAGGGTTCCTCACAATTATGAATGGGTTCAAATAGTACTGATCTTCTTCTCCCCTTTTTCTTTGCCTTCTCTTCTTTCTTCCTTTTTGCCCTTTTTACTACTATTCTATTATTTCCCATCCTGTCCCTGCTATATCTCAAGTTGTAGTCACTTCTAGTACAAATGCTTGCATTATAAACTGTTTAGAATGAGGAAAACAATAAAAAAGCCTCTCCCCAGGTGCTCTCTCAAGAGAACACTGGTCCTGAGACTAAACCAATTTAGAGAGCTGACCATCAGTGAGATGAGCAAAGATAGATACACATTATGTACAGCAGTCAGTTAAGCAAGTCAGGTACCCTAACAGCTTACTTTACACTTACCTTTATTTTACCCTTACTTTCCCCACTGTTGTCAAATCCTGGTAATTTGGCTCCTAAGAATTTCCAAATCTATCCTGCCTCTCTACCTCCACCAGAACTCTCCTCTTCCATATCTCCATCATGTGTCACCTGGATTACCAGAAGACTCTCCCGACTACAGCCCTGGTCTCTAGCATCAGTCCCTCAGACTGTAAGAGTGGGAGTTTCTTCCAACCAAATCTGATTACACTGTGTCACTGCTTAAACTCTTTCCATTACTCCCTACTGCCTGCAGGATTAAGTCCAAATCAAAAGAAAGCATATAATGTCTTTGAACTCTGACCCTTGCCATCTCTCATATCTCCGCTACTGACTCACTTCCAATAAGCCCTATGCTCCAGACATTCTAAACCACTTCAAATCAGTTTCTTGACCACGCCCTGTCTCTCTTTTATAAATGAAAGTTAAAGTCTGGGATAGGAAGACTTGGGAGTTTTCATATGTTTGCTTAGAATATTTTCCTCGGCCCAACCAAACACCTACTCCTCATTTGAGCCTCAGCCTAGATGTCATCTCCCCTAAACTGGTTCAGGGGCTCCTCTTAAATGAATGCATCCATGCTACACTGTGCACAGTGATCTCCTAGCACTTATCATGCAATATTATAATTGCGGTTTATCATATTTCTTATAGTGAATTCCTAAAGGGTTAGCTGAGAATGGTTAAGAGTGCTTAAAACCCAGAAATAGATATCTGCATTTCATCAAATACTATCTATCTGTAGTCTCTAAATCTTTAATATCTAGGAGTAAAATTTCTAGAGAATTATAAAGGATAAAATGTCTGACACCCTCAAAACAATACCAAAGAGACAGCAGACTATTCACTTGATTACTCTGGCATATTTTTTACTATGGTTATGATGTTCCAAAAACCCCTTTACTGTGTTTTTGCATGACACTTCACATTTCAGTGTTCTCGAGTGATTATGCTCAGTTGTCGGCCTCTGGAGGAATGAATTATAGAAATTTCTATCCAAAATATTCTGTGCATCACTTACCATTCAGCTCTGTTAAACACCCTGGAAATTTACAAACACCTTCAAAGTAAACTAATAATTTTTAAAGTAAAATACTCCTTATATTGAAAATAATAACAGTTTCAAGATGACATAGCACAATATTCTTCTGGTTTCTAATCAAAACAAATATGCTCTTAGTCTAAAAGAAAGATGAGTCAAGGGGCGCCTGGGTGGCTCAGTTGGTTAAGCAACTGACTTCAGCTCAGGTCATGACCTCGCAGTTTGTGGTTTCGAGCCCCACATCAAGAGTCCCTCTCTCTCTCTCTCTGCCTCTCCCCAGTTCATGCTCTCTCTCTCAAAAATAAACATCAAAAAATGTTTCTAATAAATAAATAAAAGAAATATGCATTGCAATCATAAACAAATACTGTAAGTTTTCTTCCAGTAAAAAAAAAAAAAAAGGCAAAATTGGACATACATTTAAAAATTAACAATTGATTTCAAAAATAAGGGCACTACTATCTCAGCAAACTTTTTTTTCTAACTCATCGAATTTCACCTTGAAAGCAAGCACTACCTAAATGAACACAATATCATTCAGTCACCCAACTAATATTTTTAAATACTACTATGTATAGAACATTGTGTTAGGTTAGAAGCTGAGGCTGAAATGGTGAACATGACAGACATGGTGTCCGCTCTCCGGGAGTTTATAATCTAGCAGGGCAGACAAACCATAAACAACCAAGGAAATTGTACATTTTAATAAGCATAACAGAAAATATTACAGATTTTATGAAAAAGAAGAAAGAAGAGAACCTACTTAAGAACATGGGGCAAGAAAGAGCTCTCTAAGGAGGCAAATTTGAAGCTAAGGATGAGAAGAAGGCAGTCATACAAAGAGTATGTGCATCTGAAAAGTAACAGAAAGCAGAGAACGACCACTCTAAATTGATAATACTTCAAAATGAGATTAACCTGATAAGATTCTGAGTTCTCAGATATAATATGAATAAGACAAATAAATAAATACATATTTTGATTTATTATAGGATAAAAAATTGATTCCAGGCAACTGTAAGGACAACTGTAATTTGCACAAATTAGTTCCTTCGCATTCACCCATGATAATCAGTATCATGCCAATAACCAATAATTTGGTGTATTGTTTTTCTGCTACACCTTAGTTTCAGACTCTCTAAAAATGCGTTTTACTGAGGAAATTGCTGCTAATCCATCACCTCCCCTCTCCATCCCTGAGCTTCTAGATAAATAATGAAGGCACTTTAAAGTCCCTTGGGTATTTTCTTGACTTCCCAGTAGACAAGAGAATATCTCAATTGAAAAAAAAAAAAAAGTTAAGATTTTACTCAAGAAGGATATGATAATATTAAGGTTCAGAAACTATTGTCTAGAGGCGCCTGCATGTTTCAGTCGGTTAAGCAACTGACTTCAGTTCAGGTCATGCATGATGTTACAGTTTGTAGGTTCGATCCCCACAATCGGGCTCTGTGCTGACAGCTCAGAGCCTGGAGCCTGCTTTGGATTCTGTATCTCCTTCTCTCTCTGCTCATCCCCTACTTGCATTCTGTCTCTCTCTGTCTCTCGAAATTAATAAATGTTGAAAAAAATAAACTATTGTCTATAATCAGTTAGTAATGACTCTTTTTTGCATACTTACTTATGCCAGGACATTTAGTCTATATTGATCACAACAATCCTTCAAGGTAGGTGTTATTATTCAGATGAGGAAACATGGGCTCAGAGAGCTTAACAACATAAGCAAGACCTTATAGTCATTAATTAGTAAAGTAAGGTTTCAAGTCAAATTCCATCTGGCCCCTCATAATTGCCTCCATTACCTCTCTCTTCACCCCATAGTATAATCAGTTCTTTATCAATATATATTGTCAACAAGAAGGTATTATTTAATTGTCCTAGTTACATTAAAATACAGGATATATATAAAGAATTTATTAGAAACTTTCTCATAAAATGCCAATCAATTTTTTAGAATGCACAAATTCTTAAAATTGATAGGTTCCATTTTTTGACAATGTTCATGGCGATTTACATAATCATAATAATTATTTAAAAGTCTTCATGATTAAATTGCATTTTTATTTGACATGCCATGTTCTTAAATTTTCATTTAGCTCTAAGAAGAAAATATGGAAGTTCTTTAAATATTAGAATGAGAAAGATCATTCTAAGTACATCACAAACTCAAAAGCCATAAAACAAAGCATAAAAAAGTAAAATGCATTTTTAAAAAACCCTCACTAGTAAAAAAAAAAAAAAAAGCATAAACAAGGTCATAAAACAAATGACAATAAAAAGAGCTTCTGCAAATAACTAAAAATGACCAAAAGAAAAACAAGACTCTAAACAAATGCAAAAGGCTCTCAACTTCACTGATAAAAAGAAAATTTCAATTAATCTACAATGGCCTATTTTTCACCAAAATATTGGCAAAGAGTATCACACACTGAATTGTAAAGGATATGGAGTCTCCCTAGTTTATGTCACTTATGCATCCGTACTCTATGAAAATAAACTTGGCAATATTTATTAAAATTTTAAAATACACTGACCTTTTGATCCAACAATGCAAAAACACACTGACTCTTTGACTCAACAATGCATTTCTAGGGATTTATTCCAGAGATACACTCAAATATGTAAGAAATTATATATGCACAAAGATATTTATTGCAGTGTTGTTTCTAATGGCAAAATAATGAGAATCAACCTAAATATCCATAAAAATGGTTCTAATTAAAGAAATTACAGGGTGCCTGGGTGGCTCAGTTGCTTAAGCGTCTGACTTCAGCTCAGCTCACAATCTCACAGCTCGTGGGTTCAAGCCCCACATTGGGCTCTGTGCTGACATCTCAGAGCCTGGAGCCTCCTTTGGATTCTGTGTCTCCCTCTCTCTCTGCCCTTCCTCTGCTTGTGCTGTGTCTCTCTCTGTCTCTCAAAAACTAAATGTTAAAAAAAAATTTTTTAATTAAAATAAGATAAAGAAATTACAGAACATTCATAAAATGAGATATTATGCAGCCATTAAGATGAATGGGGAAGCTATATATTAATGGGTGTGGAACTCATCTCCTAAAAATTAAACTGCAGGGCATATCAGTGTTTTTTATGTTTACACATATACATCCATACATCTGTGTGCACACACATACACACATTATAGACACACACAATATGTGATGTACACACCTATTTACTTTTACACATAGAATATTTCTGGAATAGTATACAGTACAATGACAAAAGTAGTTGCCTCTGGGTTGGGGAAAAAGTAGTAGCTAAGAAGTTTTGTACCATAGGTATATATTACCTACTAATAAAAAAGCTTATAAATTGGCTTTGAAAAATACAATTTAAAATTGAATTATTAAAAAAATGCTCATCTATGTTTTATATATGAGCTAAATTATCACTCTGATCTATTATGAAATTTTTACTCATTGTCTTCTTTTATTTGGGAAGCAAATTATCCTTTTGACATTAACAGAAAATCCAAACAGAATAAAAATAAAATTTACACATCAAAAAACAATTTCTAATTTGTTATAAAAACTCACTATCTGAAAAACTATGATATGCACATAGTAGAAACTCAATTAACATTTACTGAATGAATACTTTTCTATTGATTTCAGTGGTTTTGCTTATCTCATACATTTTTTTCTTAATACCACATCAAAAAAAAAAACCTCACTGTAAAATATAAGCCTAACAAATTATGCTTTTCTTTCAAAAAACTATTCTTCATTTTCTCAACAAAATTTATAAACTGTCTCATTAACATTACAAGTCATATCAACATTACTTACTGGGTACCTAATCTATGCAGGTGTTAAGGACGCTGAAAAGAAAAAAGGAAAAAAAAAAAAAAAACTCCAAGGAAGAGGACATTATTATTCTTGCCCTCAAGAAGTTTACAGTCTTGAAAGACAAGGCTTAAAAACATTAATAAGTAAAAGAACACTAAAGATTTTACCTATAGATTGAGTTATCAAAACTAAAACTGTACGTGAATTTCTGATATGGATAAAAAAAGTAATTATTGATCTATTGAAGGATCTGATCTATTGAAGGATCTACTGATATATTAAAATACTTCAAAATTTTAGTATCTCAATCACATGTAAAATAATATTACTTGATGATAGAGAAGACTTCCGAATGTGTGGATGTTCGGCAAGGCTTTGAATAAATTGCTAATAATTAAATATAAATAGTTCTTAACTAATCTCTTCCTAAAAAGAGAGATTACTATAGTGGTCTCAATGTCTTTTGATCACTCACCTCTCCCATTAAAAATATCTCAGGCATGAAATTCTTAATATGTGCATATGTACTTACAAATTATATGGCTCTTAATATTGTCAATCTACATATTAAGTATCAGTAAAACGTAATTTCTTTTTCAAAGAAAAATAGAAATATAAATATAAGTTTTAATATTCTCTTCCTGCATTCCAACATATCATCCTGTGATGTACTTTGGTATGCACATCCCCCTTGGTATGAATTCTTAATATGAAAATATTTTCACCCAAGAGTTTCAATTTTTCACACATCAAACTTCAACATAATTGTTACAAGGCAGCAGACATGAATTTGATTTTCAGTTTATGTATCTCTGTCCATGACCTTCTCTCAATATAGATGTTAACATGCAATTAGATGGACATCTCTAATTAAATAGACATCACTAAAGAGAAACAAGGGATAGTGTAGTCTTGACCAGATAAATGATCCCCTAAAACTTAATGAGAAATAGTAATCAGTGAAGAATACTAATATTACTTTTTCTTATATATAGTATTTGTAACTTAATACTCAATCTTGATATTACTTAAGTTAAAAAACTCCTCAAAACAAGTTTTCTTGTTATAATTCTATTATAAAGTCTATTGTTTTCCTCATTTTCCTCACCTAGTCTTAACTTATTTAAAAAGCCAAAAACATGTTTATAGAACATAGAAAATTAAAACTTTAAGTATGTTATGGTTTAACCTCCCAAAAAACTTCTAGTTAAAATGAATATAAAAATAATTCTGAAGCCATGTAGGCCATTTTGAGGTATGACTCTTTCCAAGACTAAGTTAGGCAGAAATGCAAATAGACATTTAAAATAAATATGAAGATTTGTCATCAATGTAATCTCACTGACTGTATGAATGTATGTTTAGAGAATGTTTCTACATAAACTGTGCGAACATGAATGCATGAATATGTGATGTATTTGCATAGCAGGCAGGCTTACATAGAAATGTAATGTAGGTAATATAATGTACCTACATGAAAAAGCCTTTCACAATATTTTCCTAATGTAACCTATTGTTCAATCTGAGTAATTCTTAATTCACTAATGGAAAGTTCATTTACATCTTTATATACTAGAACAATAAATGGATTTGGAACTACAGTGAACTAGCCAGTATACACTATGATTTAGCATACTACAAAGAAATAAAAACACACTGTACATTTAAATATGTGGGCCAAAGAAATAAAACTATATTTTACTTGACATCACTTCGGCAACACCAATTTTATCACAATTATAGTAAAAAATATTGATTCATATGTCTAAATATCAAATTCTAACTCATCAAAAAGCTAGCCATTGTTAGTATATATAGTAAAGCAAAGTGAGTATTATGCTCAAAAAGCTTTTAAAAAATAATGCTTTATTCTCGCATTAGTTAAAATAAGCTACTTAAATCTCTTAACCATTTTTCATTTCCCAAGCCTACTAATAAATCACATTCCCAAACAAGTCTCCAAACCCACAAATTAGCTTTGAAGAAGCAATTCTTCTTTATTCCAGTTAGTATGTCAGGAATATTTGCTCTCTTAGTCCTTCAGTATTTTTTGAGAAATCGTATTTTTCTCAAACATGTACAGATATTTGATATATTTTAGCATAATTTACAGTATTTTCACTAAAATGTGAAAATATATATGTATAGACAGGGAAGTATCTCTTTACAAATGTGTTAAAGAATACTGAATTCAACAACCTGTTTTTAAAATTTACATGATTAGAGGTCAGTGTATTGCATCCTCCACAGAGGAACTCTACTCTTTCAATTTTGTGTTTCTGTGGAGAATATGGGAAAAGTAGACTTGATAACATGCTAAAAGAACAGTCCCACTTCTGGCGTATAAACTGTCCAAGTTAATCTCTTAGTGAATAATTCATTTCAAGTAGAAAGAAAAAAGTTGCGTTGGAAAAACATAAAAAGGTTAAGCATCCTCTGCACAATCTCTTTCACACAGTATCTGAGAAATCAAATAACCATAAAACATTTAACAGCAAGCTTGTAGAAACAAACGTCTTTGCTAGACTGACGAAGGGAGTCTCAAAGCTGTATTTCTGTCTGGACAGTTCCCTGGTGCTGAAGTTACACAGCGCTAAACTGACGCCTGGCTGCTGCTTTAACTCTCCCACCCTCGGCAAAATCCCGGCTGCCTAGACTATGAACACGAGTAGTAGAACTTCACAAGGTAGGGAAGCAGCTCGAACTGCAGTAATGGTAGGAACGGGAGCCTCTTCAGAGTCTCTTCAGGATTAAACAGATTTACTAGTTGCAAACAGGAAGAGCAGCAGAGTGCAGGGTGTTAGAACCCGCCGAGGGGGAGGGGCTGGAAGATGGCGGCGGCCGCACACCCACCCGAGACGTGCCAGAGTTTAGGCCCCTAGCCGGCACCGCCGCCCTCTGCCCGCAGCGACCGCGGGCAGCTCTGCTCTTCTCCGCGTTGGAGGCAGGGCCGCCCTGCGGAAGCGCGGGACGAGGAGCCCCTGCTGCGCCCGCAGCCCCGGCGGCGCGCCTTCGCCCGGGTCCCGGCCAGGGAGCACCTGTGCACGGCCATATTGGATTCATTGCCCCAGTCACTGCCACCGCGCGGGGGCGGCTGGAAAGGAGAGGGGACGCGCCGAGCCTGGGTTCAGCTTCAGCCCCGTGGGGACCCGGGAGCCCAACTGGCCCGCGGGGGAAGCCGTAAGGACGCCCGGGAAAATTACAGCTCCTAAAGGCTCGCCACCCTCATCTCAGCCGGCCTCGGCACCCTCCCTTTCCGACACACACCCCCGCGCTCTGGCACCCAGAAAGCAGCCCCGGCGGCCGGCGCCGGCTGCAGCCCTCGTGGCCCAGGCGCCGCCGGCTGGAGGGAGGGCGGCGATCCGGGGCGCGCAGGCGGCCGCAGGGCAGCGGCCGTGGGGGCGGAGGGTAGGGAGAGAGGCGGGAAGATGGAGCCGGGTCCTTACTTGAGCACCGACTGCTCCTTCTCCTCTTCTTTCTTCTGCCGATCCATGACGGCCAGGATGATTTTCCTCTCCTCCTCCGTGAGGTGGCTGAGGTCGGGCATCTCGGGCTGCAGGGGCGGCTGAGAGGCCGCCGGGGTGGGAGCCGGGCGGCCCCGCGGCCCGACAGGAGCCGACATGTTTGGTGGAGCCTAACCACCCTAGGGAAGCAGGGAGGCAACTCCACTGGCGGCGGCGGCGGCACCCGCGCGGGCGGCTGGGGCAGCCTCCGGCGCTGGGACAAATACATACAAATCAATGGCCTTCAATCCGAGGCGACAGCCCCCCTCCCCCAAGAAAGAAAGAGTGGGGGGGGGGGGGGGGGTGGGGTGGGCGTGCGCGGTGGGTCTTGTGGGCTGAGGAGCGCGCTCCGGTTTATGTTTCTTTTTCTTTTTTTTGAAGGGCTGTTAAGTGAGCGTTTTGTCGGAGAGGAGCGGGAGGCCGGGCCGGGACGCGGAGTGCGCGGAGCGGCGGGGGAGGGTGGCGGAGTAAGGTGGCGGGGACGGCTAAGGGTGGGGTGACTGGAGGGAGCGGGCGGGAGGGCGGCGCGCCGGCCGGGGCGCGAGTGTGTCCGGCGGGGGCGGGGGCGCGCGCCGCCGCGGAGGGGAAGGGGTGAGCTGCGAACCAGCCCCCTGGGGCAGTCCCGGGAACTCGCTTCGAGCGCGGGGAGGCGGCGTCCCGCCAGCCGGAGGGGCGCCGGCGCGGGAGCTGAGAGGGGAGTGAGGAAGCAGGGGCTAATTTCCCAGAGAAGCAGCTCAGCTGTCCCGCCGACTGACGCGTCACTGGGCTTCCAGAAGCCGCGGAGGGAGGACCCCTCCGGAAACGACGAGGGAAGGGCCGCGGGGCCGAGGGCGGCCGCCGGAGACGGCTCCGGGCTAGAGCGGAGAAGCAAAAGCTAGGAAGGGATGACTGGGGCTAGCGGCGGAGATTCCCGGGGCCAGGGCCCATCGGCTCCCAACGCCCGGATCCGAGCGAGCATCGACGCGTAGCAGGGTCGGGCGCCGGTGGTCCCTCATCACGCGCCCGCCCGCAAACCCTCCGCGGCCGCCGCCCCTTGGGTCGGTGGAGTCGGCGCCGGGGGCCCGCTCCCTACGCCGCTGCCGCCGCCGCCGCCGCCGCTCGGTGCCGCCGCCCGCGCCTCCTCCGCCCCTCCGCCTCCCGGGCTCCTCCCGCGGGGGCCGCGTCACCTCCTGGCTGCCCAGGCCGGGGCCAGCGAGCACCCCTCCCGAGCGTGACCTGTGTGGGCCGGGGGGAGGACGAGAAGAGGGGGAGTAGGGGGCGAGTTTGGGGGTGGGGGGAGTGGAGAACGCTGGCCTGTGAGGGGGCACCCAAGGAGTCCAGAGTGGGGGACGAGAGTGTGAGCAGTGGTGGATGGGGGCGCCCTGTGGGTCAGGTCTGGAGGTAAAGCCTGGGGGCGGGGAGGAGTGTGGGGAGGAGTGTCAGGTCCGGAGATGGGGTGTGACCGGGAAGTGGGGACGCCTACGGTTTTGGAAAGGAGGCAACTGTGCTGAAGGGGGAGGATGCCCAGACGTCGGGCTCGAAGGTGAAAGTGTCCGTGGGGGGGCTCCCCAGGTGTCGTGGTTGGGGTCCTGTAAGGAGGGAGAGCGTTGAATTGGGGAGGCTACCTAGGGTGCAAGACGTGGGGACCCACCCCCCGGCCAGGGTTACTTGAGGAGAGGGAGAGGGAGCTATGAGTGAGTGGGGCGTGCAGGTGATTTAGAGGATCTGGGACCCTCTACTGGAGGTGGGGTTTGGGGCGAGGATGAGGAAGTTCTGGAAAACTGAGGGCTGGTGGCAAAGAATCTGTGGAGAGGCCCTGAGGGGACCTGGTAAAGCGCAGAGAGGTGGGGAGATGAGACTGGGGGAGTTAGGGTTTGTCTGGGAATGGTGTGAGGATGAAGAGGAGCCGGGAAGCTGTGAGGGTGCTAGGTTCATCAGGAGGGTGAGAATGAGCCGGAGCTTGGGCTAAGGGCTTCCATCTATTTGGCCCTTTGGCGGGGGGTGGGGATGGGGGCTGGTCTAGAGAGAAGAGGCAGAGAAGCGAGGGGATCCGGTTAGCGTCTGAGTCTGATTTTAGAGGCACAGAGACGGATTCGGTACTGAAAACCAGCTGCAGGAGAATGGCAGTGGCTGCCACTGCCTTCTGTGGACCAAGCTGAGAGCAGCCCAGAGGACTGTCTTGGTGGGGGCAGAGCAGGGAGCGGGCTGGGAGGGGTAAAGGGGGGGCCAGAGTGGTCCTGGCTGGGGAGCGCCTTCTGGGCGCTCTCCGCAAGAGCAGTGGATGACAGAATAGGGGAGTGTGTGTGAGCGCGCATATGCACACACCCCTGCCTCGCCTCCCACACTCATAGTGTTTGGTACCAGGCCGGATTATGGTAAGATGAGTAGTGTAAGGCCTTTGGGGTTTGTATTATATTTACCTTCTTGGTGTATAGTAAGCTCTCTCCCCCCTCCCTCTGTTCCCCAGGTACCATATGACTAACTCCCAATTTAAGAGAGCTAGGGACAGACAGAGCAGCCCTAGAAGTCTCTTGTGATTTCTCAGCTTAAATATCTGTTTCTTTTCTCCCATGCTTTGTAATTGGGAAGAGGGAGGAAAGAAAAGTCTACTTATGTGCTCTTCTTTTTTTTAACTCACTTGCTTCAAACCAAGCTAGCATACTCCAGATAATTCCATTTTCATCTTTTTAGAGCTGAGCAAACTAGAAGAGATCATATGCCTCCCAATTTATTTAATTTTGTTTTAGTTTAGAGTTAGAGGATTTTTATAAATCTCTAAGCTAACCTCATCATCCTATGGTAAAATGAGGACTTAAAAATCAGCCAGCTAGTAAACGCCAGCACTACAACTAGAACCTAGATATTTGTACTCCAATTTGAAATCATGGTGGTTTTCAACCCTGGCTGCACAGTAAAAGTATCTGGGTCACTTTTTAAAAATACCACCTGGGTTCAACCCTAGATCAAATGAATCAATCTGTGGGGTTAGAACCCTGGACACGGGTATATTTTGAAAACTCCCTCAACAAAGGTTGAGAATTACACCATGAGCATTGCAAAATAGAAAATGGGAGAAACTGGGAAGTGAAAAGTGAGAACATTTAATTTTAGTTATTTTGAGTACATAAAAGTGGTTGTCCAAGTTAGACAATTTTGGTGTTTCCTTTACACCAAAGCCACACTGTGGGCCCCACACTGTTTTCTACCAGTAAACATAGCATGCTGGGTGCCTGTGACTGTGTTTCCCTGGCACTCCCACGGCCTCACCTGCCTAGAGGTAGTGCCTGCATATGAAATACAATGCACATGAGCTGGTATCATTGGGACAGCTGACATGTTACAGAATTGAAGCAGAAGTAAGTTATCTTACTGTGTTTCATTTTTCATTCCTTTACTAAAACTACACCTGTTTTTCCTATTAAAAGGAATCCTCAGGAAGTATCTTAAAATCATTTTCTACCTTGATTCATATATCTTTTCAGAATAAAAATGTGTCAGACTGTATATCATATAGATAAAATATATATAGAATTTTAAATGGGCTAGTTTTCAAAGTAATAGGTTCAATTTAATGTAAGATTGCTCTACTCAGAACTATAGAAAGTAAAACACCTTCAAAAGATCTCTATCTTTTGATCTTACTACAGTCTGAATCTTAGAAGTGTTTTGTTTGCTCTGGTTTAGTATTTTACTTAAAATATTTATCATAGGGGCACCTGGGTGGCTCAGTTGGTTAAGCTTCTGACCTTAGTTCAGGTCATGATCTCTTGGCCTGTGAGGCTCAGGTCATGATCTCAAGGCTCCTCAGGTTAATAGCTCAAGGCTCATGAGTTAAGCCTCACCACAGGCTCTGTGCTGACAGCTAGGATCCTGGAGCCTGGTTTGGATTCTATGTCTTCCTCTCTCTATGCCCTCCCTCAATCACTCTCTGTCTCTCTCTCAAAAATAAATAGTAAATATTTTTTAAATGCAGGGGCGGGGGTTCCTGGATGGCTCAGTTGGTTAAGTTGGTCCCACTCTTGATTTCAGCTCAGGTCATGATCTCATGGTCCATGAGTTTGAGGCCCACTTCAGGCTCTGCCTAGCAGTGCGGAGCCTGCTTGGGATTCATTCATTCTCTCTCTCTCTCTCTCTCTCTCTCTCTCTCACTCTCGCTCTCTCTCGATTTCTCTCTCTGCCCCTTCCCTGCGCTCTCTCTTTCTCAAAATAAATGTACTTTTAAACAAAAAATTTTTTAAGTTTATCACATCTCACTGTGTCCAATCTGGCATAGGTTTTACTTGGACATGTCCCTCAAATATATGAATTTGAGTTAGGTTGAAACTGCATTGTTCTTAACTTTAGAAGTAGCTGGGCATCTTCATCATTGAATTCTCAAGGTCCCATTGATAGGCTAACACACTAATTCCAAAATGCAAGTCCTTTCTTCAATTCCTATAGGGACATGAGTTTGTAAAGCCTGTAAGTCTGTGGACTTTCATTTGTACATGTTAAGTAAAAAGCTGCTTGTAATCTACTAAATAAGTCATAGAGGCATATCTAAACTAAAATCAAACTAATTACACTATCAGAATTAACTGAGTTCTCAGCACTCCGTTAAGATGTCTGGTTGCCTCAAATGTTGGGAGCCATTGCTGCTTTCCTTCTGCACAGGAATATACTTAGATGGTTGGCATTTCTATAGTTTCTCCTGGTTGCATCTTTGTGGCTTTAGAATCTTTTCCCAGCACAGCACGAAGAGCAAGTCTCCTAAAACAATCAGATCGTATCACTCTACTGGTCAAAACTTTGTGGTGGCTCCCCATTTTCATTAAGTCAAAGTTAATGTCTTTAATTGGCCTCACAAATCCCACATGATCTGTCTGACCTCATCCATTACTTTCTTTCAGGCTTTCCTCTAGCTGTTCCCTCTGCCTAGAACACTCTTCACCAAGATAGTCACTTGCTGACTCCCCCTGTTCCTTCAAATTTTTGCTCCATTATCCATCCTATTTAATACTCCAGACTGCCCCACCCATTCCCTGGTGACTCCAGTCTTCTTTACCGTACCCTATTTTTTCCTTTTTCCATAGCACTGTCAGCTCTCTGACAACTTTACTTTTACTCCGTGTTCACCAATATCCCAACTTCGTATGTATATCATTAATCATCAACTTCTATCTACTAAACAAAGGTACATGCACAGATCAGGATTTTTACTAATGTAGCCCAAACACCTAGAGCAGTGCATAGCACATAGTAGGTGTTCCAACAAACACTTGTTGAGAATTTCTGGGTAGAGAATCTGTCTTCATTATTGGTTTAAGTTGGGCAGGAGAAACGGAAAATGCATTCTCGAAATAAGGGAACATGGATGCAGAGAAGTAAGATCTAAACTTTGTCAAGATATATAGGTTCCTTTGGGGTTCAATCCCTGCCTTTTCTCCAGTCCAATCTACCAACACGTTCCCCTCTTCAGCCATGACAACCTTCTTACACTTCACTGAATGGGTAGTTTCTCATTTCTGTGACTTTCTACTCCCTCTCCCATGACCTTCCTCTCAGTCAGTTTCTTCTTGTCTTCACCATATGCTCATCCCTCCCTTCCTCCTCTTTCCAACTTTTTACCCCAGGCTCTCTTAGCGCCATACAGACCTTGTCACAGTTAGCACTCATCACAGGGCATAGTAGGCATTTATTTCCTTGTCTGTAGCCTCAACTAGACCATGAATTCTTTAAGAGAAAGGACTATGCCTCTCACTCCAATTTCTCCACAGCCTACTAGACTGTCTTATATATCGTAGGGGCTCAATAAATATAGGCTTCACAATTAATGAGTGGTCACAAAGTAATGAGAAAAGTCACCGTTATTGGAGTATGAAGGGAGAGAGGCAGGGAAGGTAGAGAGACAGGGAATTAGAGCAAGAGATAAAGCCAGAGAAACAAGTTGTGGGAAGATTATGCTACAACCTTATATGCTATGAAGAATTTGAACTCATTCTGTAGTCATTAGAAAGGCAGTGGAGGTTTTTTTAGGCACAGAACTGACATGATCAGCTTTAATTTTCAGTAGAATATCCTGTCTCCAGTTCCTCATCCATATCCAGAACAGCTGCTAATAGAATTACAGAAAGGACACAGATGTGCAGTAGGCTCGGAGACACAATAGCAGAATTTTTACTTCCTGTCTTCAGAATTCATTTTTCTAGCTATTTTGCTCAGTAGATTATAACATCATGATAATGAGGCCAAGGTCATGGTTTAAATCCCTGGGTGAGTCAGTCAGTGCAGTGGCCACAGCTGACTGTTAATCTTGCCAGTTGTCAAGTGACAACATGTTATTTCTTGACCAGGAACTGTGTGGAAGAATATGACTGGTTCACCAAAAGTTAATCGGCATTGTTGGAAAAGCAACACGAAGTGATTAGCTATGGTTATGGGGCCACACTGTCATTTCAAATTAAAATAACAGTATTATATTAGTGATAACAAAAGAGCACAGCATCAGAGAAAGAATACATTGTTTGTTCCTAGAAAAGAAGCTAGAGATTAGTACAGTTTAATTATTGGGATTTGAGGCCAAGAAGTAATGAAAAATTTAGTGGATGTTAGTGTAGATAAGCTTTATTAATTACTTTTTGTGTATTTAGCCATGTAGGAGGTTATTTCTTAATTATTATGTCATAAAACCCGTAGAGCCATTTATATTAAAAGGATCTGGGAAAATCATATTCTAATCATCTTTCATTTATAGTTTTATAAAGTCATTTCTATTTTTGTTCCCTGCTAACGTCAATGAGCACATCTGTAACATGAAATAGGGCAATATTAGAGGTTAGGACATAGAAACACTACTGATGTTACTATTTTCTTAAATCATATCTTTGTCTTAGTTACAACTCTGACCACTTATGGAAGTAAACCGACAGTAAATTTTATGAGATCAGAAATAAATTAAAAACTCCTAATGAACAAATGGATCTAGGCATTAAATAGCAATTAAATAGCAACAGCTGCTAGCATCATAAAAGATAATCAGCCAGACATTATGTGCTTCCTGATGGAAGAACACAAAGCAACCTGTGAAGTTGTCTTGGGTGGGGAAAAAAAAGCCTGAATTTGAACATCTTCTAGGTCCACCTATCAATTTACAGGAAGCACTAAAATCAAAGAAACATTTTTTTTTTTTATTTCTAGGAGAGAGAGAGAGACAGACAGAGTGAGCAGGGGAGTGTCAGAGAGAGAGGGAGACACAGACTCTGAAATAGGCTCCAGGCTCTGAGCTGGCAGTCAGCACAGAGCCCGACGCAGGGCTCGAACCCACGCATCGCAAGATCACAACCTAAGCGAAAGTCGGACACTCAACCGACTAAGCCACCCAGGCGCCCTATAAAGAAACATATTAAACTACACCAGGGGATTGCAGTATATGGAATGAAAATTCAGTTTTTTCAGCAAATATATTACAAGGGAAAAATAAAGAGCTGTAGGGAAGATCTATACTTTAATTGAAATCTAAAAAATATATCCAAGTACAGGGATTCATGGACCTCATTTCAATCTTGATTTTTTAAAAAGACTGGAAAAAACCTTTAGGAAAACTGGAAATTTGGACAGTAACAAAGTATTTCATAATAAGAGGTAATTATTGTTGGGTTTTGTTTTTTTTTTAGTTAACAGTATTGTGATGATGTTAAAAAATTAAGAATCCTTAGTGATATAGACTAAAATACCGATGGGTGAAATTACTGTATGTGCTGAGATTTGCCTCAAAATAATATGGAGAGGGTATGAACAGAGCAAAATTGGCCATGAATGACAGTGAAAAGCTCTTCATAATAAAAGTTTTTAGGAAGAGAATAAGAGTCTCTAACTCCCAGTCTGACTATCTCACATTAAACTACAAAATCAACAAACTCAGATGACCTTTTATCAAGCATTTATTGATACATACCATGTTAGCTGCTTTCACATTTTTTACCACCTTCTCATACTATCCTTTGAAGAAGTGCATCATTCCATTTTACAGGTTAGAAAACAACCTGAGAGATTAAGTGATTTGACCAAAGAAAGAGATTGAACTTCAATGCAAATTTTCAAATTTGCTCCCTGTCCAGGATTCACAGCACTATACACAACTGCTTAGTATGGCTATATGCATATTTTCTGTTTCCCTAACCAAAATATGAGCATACTTTTACCACAATGTTTGACACATAATAAGCGTCATAAAATAGTTATATATAACCCAAACTGATCCTAAACTGTCATACTTAAAAGGCAAAAAACAATTCCAACAAAAACTAATGTTTAGTTAAGGTGACCATATGTTCCAGTTTCCCTGACACTAACCCAGCTTGCCCAGGGTGGGGCCTGGGTGGCTCAGTCAGTTGAGCATCTGACTTTGAGTCAGGTCATGATCTCATGGTTTGTGGGTTCCAGCCCTGCATTGGCCTCTCTGTGCTGACGTCTCAGAGCCTGGAGCCTGCATCACATTCTGAGTCTCCCTCTCTCTCTCTCTCTACCCCTCTCTACTCATGCTCTGTCTCTGTCAAGAATGAATCAATGTTAAAAAAATTTTTTTTAAGTTTGCTGATCAGGTGTAATTATTAATTGCAACTCCTTTCACTCTCAAAAGTATCCCAGTTTGCACATCAGATTTTATGGTCGTGCTATATTTGGTGCAATATGAATTGCTCAGATGGACAATATGAAATCAGTATAGAAAATCTATAAAATTCAAACAGTGTGTTCCAAGAATAAAGATTTATGTCTTAACCATCCTCTAGTTACCATACTACATGCTAGACATTTAATAAATCTGATTGAAATAGAGTTAATGAATTCTCCATTAGAAAAGAGTAAATCCCTCTGATTAGATTATATTCTCCCCTAGTACAAGACTGTGGCCCCATCTGGAATCCAGAAATAACTAACAGGAATACCAAGAAAACTGAGCCCATCTTCTAATGAAGATTCATGGCAAAAATAGGTCTAATGGCCTAGGATTTGTAAGACAAGCATAATAATGGATATAGAAGACATCAACATAGGCTAAAATACAGTGCAAGATGATAAAACCATAACAATCTTCCCAACTGGAAGAAAAGATAATAGTTGTTTATTTGAAAACATGTAGAAAGTGATTGCAGAAGTCTTGGCCAAAATCTAATCACTTAGGAATAGCCTGCAATCTAAGATATCCAACAAAATTGTAGCTTTCAGAGACAAAGGGTGGGTTTATCTTCGGCAACATGAATTGGCTGCTATATACTTCAAATGTCTCCCTCTGCCTATGAGGATTGCTTTAGCCTTATCTAGATGGTGTCTGATCCAAATGCTTTCGTCCATGTCCTTTACTCTGCCAGACACTGTGAAATTCAAGAAACTGTATCCTAGATCTGATGAAAGGAGAGGCAAAGCTTACTATCAGCTGTGTACTGATGGTACCGCATCCCTAATTGCTTCACTATCTTTCTGATTAGCGTCATATAACACTAAACTAAAAGGGAGATAGAACAAAGCCCTGTCATTTCCCACAAGGGAAAGGTGAAGAAAAGATTAGCAGAAGAGATCAAGAATAATCCAAGTTTATTAGAGTCTTTACCTTAGTCAATGATAAGTTAGTTCACCCAAATACCAGAGAGAGAAAAATAAATTTATCGTATTTATTGGCTAGATATTTTTGGGGGTGCCTCATATACACAGAGATGCCAATAATTTTGAAGAAGTTATGGTTATGACATAAATCTTTATTCTTGGAACACACTGTTTGAATTTTATAGATATATAGATATGGTGAGACTACTGGATTCTTGTGTGGACTTCTCTCTTTCCCTCACCTGTCAGACAAGTCTCACTCAATTTGATTTAAATGTATAATATCTCATTAAATCAGTGTTGAACTGCCTCCCAAAAATAAGAAATGACCATAAAAGCACACTTGTTTGGTTACAGCCATCTTTTGCCATTGTTCTATTTAACCGTGTAATAGTCTAGGTTTATCTAGAGCTGTGTTGTCCAACATGGTAGCCACTAGCTATAGCCACGTATGGCTATTTAAATTTATCTTTATATCAATTTATTATTATATTAAAATTAAATAACATTAGAATAACATTAGAAATTCAGTTTTTCAGTTATAGTAGTCACACATTAAGTGCTCAATAGCTATATGTGACTCGTGGCTACATTTTGCATAGTACCAATATAGAACATTTCCACCTTTGAAGAACTTTCTATTGCACAGCATGATAAAGGATCAGTTAGGTATCTGTATCGTAGGGAACCAACATAAGAAGCATCCCATTGTCTTTATTTTTTATTTTTTTAAATATACATGTTGTAAGATATTTTAATATTTTTCTTTACCCAACAGTCAAGGAATTAAGAAATGGGAACGTTTGAAAACCACACTGAAGGTGAGGAAATCTTGGCAGGCTCAACAACATCATTTTCCTTTGAGAAACAACACCAGGGACTGGAAATCCCAGAAGACATCTCAAGATCATAACACCCATGAGAAAATGAGCTCATTTGTAAGTAAGTCTGTGAGAATGGTAACAGACACATTCCCCATATGTAAGCAATGGATAAATAGGGTTCCATTTTAACACCTTGTACAACTGTCATGAGTAGTTTAGTCAAGAAGAAAAAACTGGGGGTGCCTGGGTGGCTCAGTCAGTTAAGGGGCCAACTTCGGCTCGGGTCATGATCTCACGGTTCGTGGCTTTGAGACCCGCATGGGGCTATGTGCTGACAGCTAGCTCAGAGCCTGGAGCCTTTTTCAGATTCTGTGTCTCCCTCTCTCTCTGACCCTCCCCTGCTCATGCTGTCTCTCTCTATCTCAGAAATAAATTTAAAAATATTAAAATAAAAAAAAGAAGAAAAAACTGAGTACAAAACTTTAAAGATAGAGTCTATTTCAGGACTTTCCGCCATAACAAACAGACAGCTTACCAAGAGATAAAGAATGCTTTACCTCTTAGAATGCTTTTTTATGTATAAAGGAAAATTCAACACAAACTGACAAACAATAAGGACATTTTTTGGCTCATTTAACTAGAAAATTCAGAAGTAGATAAGGTTTCAGAATTGGGCAAACCAGCAATCTAGTTATGTTTTATCAGGGACTCCATTTCATTCTGAATATGTACTCTACTCTCCACAGTGTTGACTTCACAAAGATTCCTTTCACTGACATATTATGGCTGATAAAAACAGAGCCTTCCCATATCTGAGCTAGTCTGCTCCCACAGCCATTCAACGTTAAGTTCTAAACTGTGCACTGATTCATTCATTCCCTGTGGCCAGGGCAGGCCATGCTCTGATAACTTAGCTCTGACTACCTGAACCCATCACTGCAGCAAGAGAATTGAATTACCTGATAGACTTGGCCCACCCAAACCACATGGTTAATACATAATGGGGGAAGAGGGAAATAGGTATTAGAGAAATAATTTACTGTGTGAGCCGAAAAAGAATGTTGACTGTTCTTTAGTTTTCGTTCTATCAACTTAGTTTTTAGGTCTTTACATTTCAAGTGATTTTTTTATATAAGAAAATACACTGAAATATGAAAGTGAGCAAATGATGTTATTTCAGATTCAAAGAAGAAAATCACCCTCAGAGAGAACATAGGAAGAAAATGATGCCATGAAGGTGGTGAATTTAACTTTCGTAGTGCAGCCACGAAAAGTAGGGGAAGTAGACTCAGAAAGAATTGATGTATAAGGTTGATTGGAATATATCCAGATTTTACCCTAAAACTTCAGATGAGAACCTTTGATGAAATGGAAACAGTACCAAAAGTGAAAAGGAAGGACTTCAGCCACCTCACTGTTAAATTATATACACACAGGAATTAATTACCTTATAAATGGGGTTTCTAATATACAGAGGTATAATGAGTTGATGACCATGAAAAAGTACAGCCTTAATAAGCATGTTATTGCTTATCCTCTCTACACCACTGATTGTAGGATTTTTATCCAAATCCAGAAGAAGCATTACAAAAGGTTTTTTCAAAGTAGCTGAAAGTTTATTCCCCTAAAGTTTTTTCAAATAACTGAAATGAGGGGCACCTGGGTGACTAGTCAATTGAGCATCTGACTTCGGTTCAGATCATGATCTCACAGTGTGTGGGTTCAAACCCCATGTCGGGTTCTGTGCTGACAGTGTGGAGCCTGAAGCCTCCCTCTCTCTCTGCCCCTCCCCCACTCAAACTCTGTCTTTCTCTCTTTCAAAAATAAATAAGCATTAACAAATAAGTAAATTAATAACTGAAATGATCCCAGCTGAATGCAGGAGATTTAAAAAATAATAATAATGCCCTCACTTTGCTTTACTCTGACTTTATGTTTAATGAGAAAATTATGGTTTTAACTACTACCTCAATGAAACTAATAACTAAAATTGTATCTCCAGGGGTGCCTGGCTGGCTCAATTGGTAGAGCATATGACTCTTGATCTCTATGTGGTGAGTTCAAGCACCACGTTGGGTGTAGAGACTACTTTTAAAAAAAAATAAGCAGGGGCGCCAGGGTGGCTTAGTCGGTTGAGCGTCCGACTTTCGCTTAGGTCATGATCTCGCGGTTTGTGGGTTTGAGCCCCGAGTCGGGCTCTGTGCTGACTGCCAGCTCAGAGCCTGGAGCCTATTTCAGAGTCTGTATCTCCCTCTCTCTCTGACCCTCCCCTGCTCACTCTGTCTCTCTCTCTCTCTCTCTCCTAGAAATAAATAAAAATATTTTAAAAAATAAAATAAAATAAGCAAATAAAATTGTGTCTCCAGTTTCAGTCCTTCACACTCAGCCGTCTGTATAGCGTTTAAACTTGAGGAATCCACTACCACCTCAAACTTAATATGTCTAAAAACAAAATTTATCCACCACCTCCTTCGTCAACAAAAAAATAAAGTATCTTTTCTGATTTCCGTTTCTGTCACTGGAATCATTTCCCCCAAATCTTCTGGAGCAGAAAGTCAAAAATATCTGTGACTCTTCCTTATGTTTTTCCTACATCTAATCAGACCCTCCATACTATCAATTATTTCTTTATAATATCTCTGAGATATCTCTTAAATTCTTCTCACTACCACCACTCTGACTTAGGTTATCATCACATCCCACTCAAACAATTGCAGCATCCGAGGCATGTTGTAGAAGAAAACTCCTGGGCTTGGACTCCATATACTACTAATTAGTTGTGTCATTGTAAGTGTCACAATCTTTGAGCCCTAAATTCCTCTATAAAATGAGTAGAACTGAACGATAATCACTGTGTTCTCTTCAGTTCTAAAACTTTGTGCCAGAACTATTTTTCCTAGCTTCAGTCCATTCTACTCTTTGCTCCAAATCATTCTGCACACTGCTACCAGATTAACCTTTTATTTTACTTTATCTTACTTTTATTTTTTAAGTAGGCTTCATGCCCAGTGCAAAATGGAACCCAAGGTGAGGCTTAAACTCATGCCCCTGAGATCAAGACCCTGAGATTAAGGCCTGAGCTGAAATCAAGAGTCAGACACTTAACCAACTGAGCCATCCAGCTGTCCCCAGATTAATCTTTTAAAAACATCACTTGTATTATGATGTCTAGGAGGCACACTAAAGCAATAGTTTAGAGTAGCAGCACTAAGATCAGAATGCAAGTATTCTAATCTTAGCTCTCCCAATTACCGTGTTACTAAGCATTTTCCTCAACTGTCAAACAAGAAAAAGAGATAGCACCTCATTAAAGATTTCAATAATTAAGTAAGGTAATACATGTATAATGCCTGGCACATTGTAAGTGTTCAATGTTTGTTATTCTGACATTTCCCAATCAAAACTCATTCATTGACCCTACCTAAAAAACAAGTCCAAAATCTGTAGACTGAGTTTTAAATTTTTCTATCTGCCTCCAAACCACTTTTTTTTTTTAACATTTGCCCTTATTATAACATTCTGTAGACCCTCCACCCCGAACACATTCGTCTGTTCTCTGTCTTCAAGGGGTTCCTGACTTATTTGCATCTCTTCAATATAAGTTAGGCCCAGAACACTTGAACCTCTTTACTTACCTGCAGTGTAGCCGTCTAAATTAGAAGACTTGCAGCTACATGAAACAAAAGACCAACTTAAACTAGGCTAAAGAATAAGGAAATATATTGGTCTAGTGGTAAAACAGGTTTCAGACTGGCTTGCTCTAGTGGCTCTACTTCTGTTTCTTTACAGTTCTGTCAGCACCCTCCTCCAGATATTCCCTTGGCCTTCAAGTTGACTTACAATGGGGAAAAAATTGGCTTTAGTGGTTCCAGTCTGCACAACTATGTACCTTACTGGAGGAAGAGAGAGATTCTTCCTAGCATTCCAAACAAGATTCCTGAAATTCACCTTGATTGGGTCATATACTCCTCTTCCCATCTCCTAGTCACAGCCCCAACTGAACAATAATGTGCTAATGATTGGATTAAATCAACCACAACTCTGAAAGCCTGAGGTCAGATAAGCTTCCTTTAAAGTACTTGAGCTTAAAGTAGAGAATAGTATCTAAGTTAAAGTCTGGTTGCTGTTAATAATGGGAAAGCAGGTAATGAATATTGATTACAGGAACAAGAATGTCCATTCCACCATCCCTAAAGTCCAATTAAAGACCATCTCTTTGATAATATCTGTTTCTATAAATACTGCCTGACTTGCCCTATAATGTATCTTTTATGCATATATGTCTTGCCTCCTTAAGTAGATTATAAATTCCTTGAAGTCAGGGACATTATATTCCTATTCAGCCCTGAGCTGCCCACAGAGAGCACTCAATGAAGGATAAAATAGTTTTATGGTGGATTCTGTGCTATATACATGGAAAATGGAACTAGGTGGTTAAAAGAAGTTGGGTGGGTGGAAAAGAGTATCACAGCTCTCAAACTGCCCTTGGGGGAGAGAAACAAATTAAGCAATGGATCTCCGGGTAAAAAAAAAAAAAAAAGAAAGAAAGAAAGAAACTCAGACAATTTCACTCCCTAGAACAGAAGCCCACAGAATGTCTGCTTTCAGAATGAGTTTGAGGCCAATGTGATTTTATAATCGCTGTGTTTGATGATTATATTCATGCATCCACAAGTGGCTTTCTTAGCCTGGCAATCTCCATTTAGTTTCTTATTTTCTCTGGATCTTCCAAAGTGTTCTCCCTCAAGTGGCATCTGGGAAAACATATTTATTTATTTCATAACTCCTCTTGTGACCTATTACTTCTGTAACTATTAGAACCCAAGACGTTCTTGCAAACAGGTCTTATTGACAGTTTTCATCCTTTGCAAATGGAAGGGATAACAGACTCACTACTTTGTATAAAAATATTTTGCTATTTCTATACTAAATATTTTATTTATTTTATTAATAGAAACTACATATTATGTATTTTACTGAAATGTTAGGACTTTAAATTTCGGTATCTAACATGTCTCTAATAATAAAGGCTTCTTAGTGCAACTGTTGCTCGTGGATTTGCAGCTGGCTGGCATTTTAATTTTTAATTCACATTTTTAATTCAAATATGACTGATCTGAAATACTAAGAAAAGTTCTCCTTGAATCATTGCACTTCAAAAGAAAAAAGCAAATCCAGCTGTCTAATTATGATGCAATCTTTTATTTATATATTGAGATCATTAGCATTCACTCAATGCTTTCCTCTCTCAATTAAATGTACTAATAATGGCAAATGAAGTGAAGACTCTTTGTGAAGTTCAACTCACCACAGCAACACACTAAAGTATAGAGGGGAGGGTTTTTAAGGAATAAACTCATTTCTACCAACAGATTTCATAAACAATAAGTATGCAAATGACTACAGTTTCTCATTCTCAAACCTTAAAAGATGCATTCCTAGGTAATGGTTCTTTTTTTTTTTTTTAATGTTTTATTTATTTCTAGGAGAGAGAGAGAAACAGTGTGAGCAGGGGAGGGTCAGAGAGAGAGGGAGTCACAGACTCTGAAACAGGCTCCAGGCTCTGAGCTGGCAGTCAGCACAGAGCCCGACGCGGGGCTCGAACCCACGAACCGCGAGATCATGACCTAAGCGAAAGTCGGACGCTTAACCGACTAAGCCACCCAGGCGCCCCCCTAGGTAATGGTTCAAATAATTGTTCTGTCTTCCCCACTGGCCTGTGAACCCCTGAAGGTATGTGAAATGCCTTCTTCTTACTATTATTCCCCTACCCTCTAGCATAGTGCCTGTTATCCCACTGAGTATTTATATCGAATTTAATTTAAAACAATAAGCTCTTCTAATGAGCCAACAATTGATAGGCAATGTTTGACTCTACTAAAATCTTGACACTTCAAAGAAAAACGTAAGCAGAGCAATATGGTTTTCTTCATGTAAAATAAGGAAATTTGTGGAGCACCTGGGTGGCTCAGTTGGTTAAACATCAGACTCGATTTTGGCTCAGGTCATGAATTCTTGGTTCATGAGTTCAAGCTCCCCCTCAGTCTCTGTACTGACAGGGGCCATGCCGGCTTGGGATTCTCTCTCTCTGTCCCTCCCTGACTTGCATTCTCTTTTTAAATAAATAAATAAATAAATAAATAAATAAATAAATAACATGAGGAAATTTTTCCCTTTGGGTTTTAGCTTTTATTGTTAACACAACTATTGAAAAATATTTTAATGTATCTGGTTAAGTGAACTGATGAAACATTACTTCACATTTCCAAATTCTAGCTCACCTTCATTTTAGTTTTAATTTATCTTTTAACTTAATTTTCCCTTTTAAAAAAAAAAAAGGAAAAATGACTAAACTCTTCTAACAAAGTGTAGGAGGTCATCATTTTTTCCTCCAGGATTATTGATACATTTTCCTTCTTCATTCCCTATGTGTTCCTATGAGAGGACTATTCTGTCATTACTGTGTATGTGTTATAGTGATATGATTAAGTTCATTTTGTGATGATGAGGATGGTGGTTAGGGCAACCTTCAGATCACTTCTTCACAGATGCTCAAGAAGTTAGCACAATCTGTTAACCTCAGCGAAAAAGGTTTGGATAACTCATTGTGTGAATTATAATAATCCCAATAATCCACTATGGATAATAATCCACTCAGGCTAGAAACCTGAACTTCATGAGAAAGCCTTGGTTTGTCTTAGAGATTTAAACTGGGCTCCTAAATCTGGGTCCAAAAATGCGGCACCCGGGTGGCTCAGTTGGGTAAGCATCTGACTTTGGCTCAGGTCATGATCTCATAATTCGTGAGTTTGAGCATCAGGTTCTATGTGGACAGCTCAGAACCTGGCGCCTGCTTCAGATTCTGCCTCCCTCTCTCATTGCTCTTCCCCCACTCACGCTCTGGTTTTCTCTCTCAAAAATAAATTTTAAAAAACACTAAAAAAAGGGAGTCAGTAAGTCAGGAAACAGCTCTTTTGTGATGGTAAATGAGATGACCTATCACATAGAGGCAGGAAGATGAAAGGGAAGAAAACCATGCTTGCAAAGTAGATTTGTTGCTGTATAGTTATAATGATTTCATAATCATAATTTACATCTTTTATGCCCTTTCTTTGCTATAGGTTTTTAAAATTTTTACTCTATCTTACTATTTAGTGAAGTTTTCAAAATGACCACCTGTTTCTTCTGTCCTAAGGAGAAGCAAGAAAGAATATATTGTTCATATTTAGACCAGAGTTTGGTACCCAGCATAATTCAAAGTAGGACAGCACAAATCTTCCCAAGGGAAGATGAAAATGGAGGTGAAAGAATTAAGGTCATTTACTTGGCTTCTCCTTCTAGAGATTTTCCTTCCAGTATTTTCACTGAATGAACTTCAGCAGATTTCATGTTTTAGCACTGCACATCACATAGCATACGATATTTTTACAAAGTTTATAAAATAAACATTTTTTTTTATTCGAGAGAGAGAGAGAGAACTAATTGGAGAGAGGCAGATGGAGAGAGAATGAGAGAAGGACAAAAAATTTTAAGTAGGCTCCACACTCAGCACAAAACCCAATGCAAGGCTCGATCCCACAAAATCAAAAGTCGATGCTCAAGCAACGGAGCCACCAGGTGCCCCTACAAAGACCATAAGAATATTAATTCTTAAGCATGTCAACTCATACAGTTTCTCTAAGAGAAGGAGGCAGCAAAAATAGGAAAATCTCAGCAAAATCAAGACTGAAGACGTGGGGACATCTTTGACTATTACCATCATCATCAATTTAATTATAGATCCTCATGGTACCTGATGATTACCTTCTACTCCACATGTTGCTATGTGGGGCTGGTACAAAGATAACTTCCCTAATGGCTTCAAGTATTTAGATAATTGGGAACATGAGTTTTAATGAAGTTGAAATAATACTGAGAAATAAGAAAAAAAGAGGATATAAGGATTAAGTTAGAGGAAAGCTTAGCAGATTTTAAAATAGAAGATAAATAGCACTCTGATCAAGGAGAATTGGAGGTTAGGTCTTTACAAATATAATGGAAAAAATATGACAGAAGGAATGGTTGGGAAAAACATCTTAATGTATATAGAATGTTCCTGAATTTGAAGGGAAGAGATTATACCCAGGAGGTACATAAGAGTGGAGAAATTTGGTTCTCGCTAGCTTCCATCAACCAATTAACAGTGTTGCCTAGAACATTTTTACGAGTTCTAGGCTTGTAGGCTAGAGAAAATGAGAACTACTTGTGACTCTCCCTTACTGAATCCCCTGTATCTACACCATTAGTAAATCCTTCCATTTTAATCATTTTCTCTACTTTCACCTTTTCTCTTCTCCACAGTTCACCCTACTTGAGTCTATCTCATATATGGCTATCAGATTAATATGTGTAATAATTATTTTCATCACATCACTATTCATTCTCTGAGGAATCTACACTGCTTAGAGTATCGAAGCCAAGCCTCTTACTGTGAGAAAAATTTCTCATTTCTGAGAAATGAGAGCCCTCCACAATCCAACTCCACCCTACTTGTATAAAATTTATTTCCTGACACATACTCTCATTTCAGACAGAGATATCTCTTTGAACACTTCCCGCAATGCCAAGCACATTCTTGCTTCAGTGCCTGTGCAAGTGCCAGTATATTGCTGAAATGACCTTCCTGCTTCCCTCTCCTCTAAATTGTATCATTTCCAAAGTTCAGTTCAAGTCCCACTGCCAGATTGAAGCCATTTCCAGTTACTCTAGCTCCTACAACATGGACGTCCCCTAGTTCTGAAATCATTCTGTCCTTAGATTTAGGGCAGAGAAGAACTTTTTTTTTTTTTAATGCTTTACTGGGAAAATTGTAAGCTACTTGAGGACATGGACCATGTTTTTAACTCCTTTTTCCCTCCAATCGTGCATAAAATAAGCTGAGCCTTCGTTTATTCTTAGTGGTTTGACTCACAGAAAAAGTGAAATTTAAATGTGAAGATAATGATTTAGGAAAAATCTTTAGGAATTTGTGCAAATTTAGAAAATTACACAGTATTTATGTGGTGTAAGTTTTTGCAACTTATATTAAATAGCTTTTTAAAAATAAACTATGTTCATGGCAGAAAAAAACCTTTTTTTTTTCCAAAAGTTTTCTCTTTTTTTCAGCAGCTCATCAGGTTGAGATTTATTAGTACTAAAAACAAAATTGAACAAGTTAGGCTTAAAGTTTGCAGACTTTATCTGTAGCAACACTAGAAGATGAGCCATGTTATTTTGGAATGTTTGCAATAAAAAGCACACATTAGCCATACCTCGGTAGTGGTAATGGTTGATGGAGGTAGGAATTAAGAAGTGTTCATACTCACCTGGGCAGAATATATACTAAAAAAAGAAGTGTTCACATTAGTTTTGGAGTGTACATAATAATCAGTTGTACAGGGGTGCCTGGGTGGCTCAGTCAGTTAAGCATCCCACTTCTGCTCAGGTCATGACTTCACAGTTCTTGAGTTTGAGCCCCACATCAGGTTCTGTGCTGACAGCTCAGAGCCTGGAGCCTGCTTTGGATTCTGTGTCTCCCTGTCCCTCTGCCCCTCCCCCACTCATGCACGCTCACACGCGCACTCTCTCTCTCAAAAATAAACATTAATAATCAGTTGTACCAGCAAAAATAATTTAGCACCATGAAAAAAACATATATGCAAATATAAAATTATATACATAATCTCTTAAAATATGGAGAAAAATAAAAGGCCAGCCTCCCCCATCCCTGGGTCCACTCTATAGAGGTTACCATTATTAACAGTTTCTTCCAACATCATGCATCAATTTGCTATGCACACACAGTATGTAATTAAGGCAAACGAGACAATCCAGTACTGTTCTGCCAATTTGCATTTTTATTTTAAAATTAAAAAAAAAATAAATCTAGGAACGCTTTCCATATGAGTATTGCAGATTTACGTCTTAGGTTTTGCTTAGTTTTCCATTCATGTCAGACCACCATAGTTTATTTAACGGAGCCCCTATTGACAGTCAATGAAGCTATTTCCAGTTTTCTTGCTGTTACCAACAATGCTACAATGAACATCTTTTTTACACATTCTTGTGTATTCGTGCAAGTAAGTATATCCTAGAAGTGAAATGTCTAGATCAAATGGGAGATGCATGTCACGTTTTTTAATGATTGCCAAATTTTGTCCTCTAACAAAGGCTACACAAACTCACACTCCCACCAACTATTCAAGAGTGTTTCTTGTTTCCCAATGCCCTTACCAGCACTGGGTATTACAAGTATTTTAAATCTTTGACAATCTAATAGATGAAAAGTAACATCTTCATACTATTTTAATGTTAATTTCTTAAATTATGAATGACAAATGTTTATTGGCCATTGATGGAGCATGAATGAAAAATGTCTGTTCCTCTCCTCTTTCTGTCTTTTTCTCACTGACTTATAACAATTCTTTGCATATGATGGAAACGTCTTTTGTCTGTCACATATGTTGAGAATATATTCTCTAGTTTGCTTTTTTTCTTTAAATATTTTTATGGTATATTTTTTCTCATATAAAAGTTTCAATGTTTTATATTGTCAATTTTATCATCATTCTTTTGTTCTGTAAAGTATGCACTTGTACCATATGAAAGGTCTTCTTATCTCCAAAAGTATTTTTGAAAATTTATTCATTTTCCCATTGGCATTTTCATGGTTTCATTTCTTTTTTTCAACTAAATATTTTATCTCTCTGAATTGGGTAGGGGGAGACTGTAAGAAATGGAGTAACAAAAAAAAAAAAAAAGGAAGGAAGGAAGGGAGAGAGAGTACAGATACAGACTTTTTCTAAATAGCCAGTTCCCCCAAAATGATTAATTGAATAACCCATCTTTTCCTGATGTACTTATGACACACACACGCACGCACGCACATATATAAACAAATATTGTTACTGGCTATTTTACTATTGTCAAGCACAAGGTAAGGTCTGACCAACAGATTTGGCCAGAAAAGAAAATAAAAAGCCCTTTTTTAGATTCAGACAGTTTACTACCTACATCGACAGCAAAAGGAAGAGTATCCAAAGGTGCCAGCTCCCTGGGGCCACTGGGCATGGCAATACCGAAACATAAAGAGCCTAACCACCACCACACAAATGATGGGACACCCTGTTGCTGAAAAGCCAATGTCATGTTGCAACTAAGTAGTTTTATAAGTTGCAGGTGTGGGGAATGGGGCAACTCAGAAAGCCTCATACCGCATCAGAACCTAAGAGGTGATGAGAAACAGCTTCAGGACCTCCTTCCTTGCAGATATAGGGGCAATTGGGAATGGCCATGTAGCAACAATTTATAAGCCTCCCATGCACCCATGTTCTGGGAAAAACTCAAGCGCTCAGCCAAATCAACTGCGGTTCAGTCTTGCTTAACATGACCTATGTGAATACATGCAAGGTCATCTAGTGCCAGTATGAAACTGTTCCTTTACAACTGTTGAAATATATTCTTGCTGCTCCCATGTGAAACCTGAAGCCTCAATATATAGGATTAATGAACCCATAACAGTCAGCTCAAATTTTTCTGAGAGAAATTTATATTATGTGGTTGAATAAGAGTATTATCTGGCCCACCCAGAGGGAGGGAGTAAAAATCTAATGAATTATACTTTAAAAGTCAAATATTTCCTCTAAAACTTTTTTTTAAGAAAGATTGTAAATAGAAATGTTAGAACCTAATGTACAAAAGAGAAAGAGAAATGTCCAGATAGCTAATGTTTTTCTAATTAAAGACCAAATTGATTTATAATTTATATGAAGCAATTTTTTCATTAATGACATACCAATACATTATTATCAGTAAAGCTGAGAGGTTAATGAAAAGATTTCAGATGACTATACTAATTGTTATTGGTATATTTCTTAAACAATATCTTCTCAGATTTTAATTAATTCATTTTAAGATAATTTTTTAATTAAAATGTTATTATATTCAAAATATTAGCACATTCTATATAACCATATTCATTGGAAATATAAATGTGTTGATTCCTTAGGAATCTTAAATATACTGAACAACTTTTTAATGATACATTTGCATACAAAAATTTCTAGGCAATATATGTTTCTTAATCATCATATTTATTAAAGGTGACATTAAAAATAAGCATTGGGGTTCCCTGCTGGCTCAGTTGGTAAAGTGTGTGACTCTTGATCTTGAGGTTGTGAGTTTGAGCCCCGCATTGAATGTAGAAATTACTTAAAAATAAATCTTTTTTAAAAATCTTAAAAATAAGCATTTATCCTACAAATAAATTTAACCAAGGAGGTGAAAAACATGTATTCTGAAAACTGTAAAACACTGATGAAAGAAATTGAAGATAACACAAAGATATTACATGCTCATAGACTGGGAAAACCAATATTGTTAAAATGTCCATACTACACAAAGCAACCAACAGACTTAAAGCAATCCCTATCAAAATACCAACAGAATTTTTCACAGAACTAAAACAAACAATCCTAAAATGTGTATGGAACCACAAAAGACCCCAAATAGTCAAAGCAATCTTGAGAAAGAACAAAGATGGTGGTATTGCAAGATTTCAAGATATACTACAAAGTTGTAGTAATCAATACAGTATGGTACTGGCATAAAAATAGACACATAGATCAACAGAACAGAACAGAGAGCCCAGAAATAAACCCACATTTATAAGGTAAATTAATCTATGACAAAGGAGACAAGAATATGCAATAGGGAAAAGACAGTTTCTTCAACAAATGGTGTTGGGAAAATTGGACAGCTATATACAAAAGCATGAAACTGGACCATGTTTTAACACCATACACAAAAATAAGTTCAAAATAGATTAAAGACCAAAATGTGAACTCTAAAATCTTAAAACTCCTAGAAGAAAACATAGGAAGTAATTTCTTTGACATTGGACATAGGAACATTTTTCTAGATATGTCTCCTGAGACAAGGGAAAGAAAAGCAGAAAACTACTATTGGTACTACATCAAAATAAAAAGCTTCTTGACAGCAAAGAAAACAATCAACAAAGTTGAAAGACAGCCTACTGAATGGGAGAAGTTATTTGCAAATGGTATATCCAATAAGGGGTTAGTATCCAAACTGTATTAAAAAAACTTACACAACACCAAAAAAACCCCAAATAATCCAATTTAAAAAATGAGCAGAAGACATGAACAGACATTTCTCCAAAGAAGACAAACAGATGGCAAACAGACACATGAAAAGATGCTCAACATCACTCATTATCAGGGAAATGCCAATCAAATCACAGTGAAGGGTTCCTGACTGGCTCAGTCTAAGAAGCATGCAACTCTTGATCTTGGGATCATGAGTTCAAGCCATATGGGGGATACAGAGATTACTTAAATAAATAAAACTTTAAACACACACACACACACACACACACACACACACACTAAGATCTTACCTCATACCTGTCAGCATGGCTAAAATAAAAAACACAAGAAACAAGCGTTGGCAAAGATGTATAGAAAAAGGAAACCTCATGCACTATTGGTGGGAATGCAAAGTGGTGCAACCACCCTGGAGAACAGTATGGAAGTTCCTCAAAATATTAAAAATGTAAATACATTATGCTCCAGTAATTCCATTACTGGGTATTTACCCAAAGAACACAAAAACACTAATTTGAAAAGATATAGGAACCTCTGTGCTTACTGTAGCATTATTTACAATAGCCAAGATATGGAAGCAACCCAAGTGTCCATTGATAGATAAATGGATAAAGAAGTGATATACATATATTTGATATATATATTACATAGTGAGATATATATATTACATAGTGAGATATATATATTATACAGTGAGATATATATAATGGAATATTACTCAGCTATAAAAAGAATGAGATCTTGCCCTTTGCAACAACATGGATGGACCTAGAGGGTATAATGCTAGCTGAATTAAGTCAGACAGAGACTATGATTTCAATCATTTGTTGAATTTCAAAAAACAAAACAAATGAGCATATTAAGAAAAAACAAACAAACAAAAAACCAGACTCTTAATCACTGAGAACAAACTGGTGGTTGCCAGAGGGGAAGGTGGTGAGGAGATGGGTGAAATAGATAGAGGCGATTAAGAATACACTTATTGTTATGAGCACCAAGTAATGTATAGCATTGTTGAATCATTATATTGTACATATGAAATTAACATAACTGTTAATTACATTTCAATTAAAAACATGTATGTATTCAAAAACAAGCATTCTTGGAAAACAAATTTATATTGTAAAATTTATTTGACCCTATTGTTCAAAAATGAAGCTTCCTTAAAACATACTAAAATATCTTTTTTCATTAGAGAATATTTTTAAGTAAAGGAGGGGGATTTTTTTAAGTTTATTTTTGAGAGAGAGAGAGAGAGAGTGAGTGGGAGAGGAACAGAGAGAGAGAGGGACAGAGAATCTGAACCAGACTCCCCCTGTCCACACAGAGCCTGATGCAGGGCTCAGGCTGGAACTCACAAACCGTAAGATCATGACCAGAGCTGAAGCCAGACTCTTAACAGACTAAGCCACCCAGGTGCCCCAAAGAGGAGCATTTTTTATTATTAGCCTGCTTGATGCCAATTCAACATGTGAACATCTAGATTTACAGAAAAATTAATTTGCTCTGTAAAAGAAACCCCTTTCATAGTAAATTCAGATTCAAGTAATATCTCTCAAATTCTTGCTATACGACAATTACCTAGCATGCCTAGTATGCTTTCAGATACAATATCTCATGTGATTCTCATAAGCCTATATGAAACTCAACTCTTCTCATATTTTTTAACATCTGTGTCTAACCATAGTGACGTGTGGAGAAGTGGCAACAGATTTAGCAGAGTGGATTAGGTCAAAACACTAGGTGCTTGCTAGGGGTGGAGTTGGGAGTGGGGTCGGGTGGGCAGGGAGGGAGGATATTGAAGAAAATGAAGTATAATTAACCCTAAAACCAAAGAAAGGCTTCAACTTGAGTGCCCAAGATAAAGCAACTAACAGAGGTGAGGTTTGGGGCTGAAAGAAGTATGGGTTGAAAAATCTGGATGTGAAATGATTAGACTCTCTAGGTTCCCTTCTCACCCTCATAAAATTTGTGACTTCATATCCACTCACACCATCCTCCACCCAACCATGTACCCAAACACTGTCCCATAGACCACCAACCAAAGAGGCTCTGGACTAAAGTTCCCAGACTTGGCGGTGAGGTAAGAAGACAGAAGGGCTAACATAAGAAATTAAGAAAATCTAATGGACCCTCCCTCCTACCCTGGTTCCAAGACAGAGGCACCAATACCTGTTGTAGTTGATTAAAAAGTGTCCTCCAAAAATTCACATCCACCCAGAATCTTCAAATGTGATCTTATTTGGAAATAGGATCCTTGTGGATGTAATTAAGGTAAGAAGATATCGTACTGGGTTAGAGTGGGCTCTCCAAGAGACCTCTCCCAAGAAGAGGAGAGGGCACACACGGAGAGAAGGTCAGGTGAAGATGGAGGCAAAGACTGGAGTGAAGTAGCTACTAGTCAAGAATTGCTGAGAACCATCAGAAACAAGGACTGCTGGGGCCATCAAACACAATGGTGAATACTTGAGCCATTGTATTTGGGGTATCTGTCACAATACCTTAGCCTCTCTCCTACTAGTTCAGTACTATTTTGCCTTTTAAAATTACTCTGATAGAAATAAAGGTTTATTTTAAAAGCAAAAAGAGTCTAGGAATAAAATATATATTGTATCTCAAAATACCAGGCAAGCAGGATTTGTAAACAAAGGAGGTTTAGGGGATTTATAGGTCTTACATAGTCTTCTTCCTCAGTGCATATATAGCTTATTCTTTGTTTGGAAGGGGCACAGAAAAATTTAACGTACCTTGCTAAATAACATAGACCATAGTCATGGTTTGGTAATCCCATCTGCTTCTCAGAAGAACAAAGGTCTAGGAGGTTCTTACCTTCTTCCTGTAAGAGATTTTCCTGAGGGTTTAACATAATCACATGTTTTGCTTGTTTGCCACTTGGTGGAACTGGATTGAACAAACAATGCTGCTGTGTAATATATTGATTAAAGCATTTCCCAAACTCATGGGCAGCAAACACTCTCTTCCTAAGAAGAGAGAACAAGAGACAAAGATGTCATAGCTTACAAAGTGTCCTGTACCTTGCTGCTGTCACCACCTCACTGCAATTGTTACTCATGCTCTTAGGAAGCCACAAGCCATCAGAGGTTGATAGCTTGTTACAACTAGCAATAGTAACCGTAGTAGTTGTAGTAGTAGTAGTAGTAGTAGTAGTAGTAATGCCATCTGAGTGTGTGTGTCAGGCACTGGGCTAAGTACTTCAAATACAGTATCCTATTTAATTCCCACCAGAAGCCCAATGTAGGTATTGTTCCTGAAGGAGGAAAGAATAAAATGATTATGACTGTGGCTTTAGAGCCAGCCATGGCTGGGATTGCTTCCGGCTCGACCCTTAGCTGGCTATGTAATCTCAGGAGAATTACCTAACCTCTCTCACCTATAGAAAAAGGATAATGATAATACTTATAGGGTGTTTTGGTGAGCAATTTATCAGTTAATGTATACTGTATATACATTATACAGTTCCCAGAATATAAAGTTCCCAGGATAGGGCTGGTCTAGAATGTGCACTGTGAAGCCAGATTGCATTTATATACCAACTCTACCACCTATGAGCTATGTGGTTCTGGGAAAGTTACCTAACTTGCCAGTACCTGCGTTTGTTTCCTCAACCGTATAATGAACGTGGCAGTACCTACACCTCAGAGTTTTTAGGAGGATTAAATGCATTATATCTGTAAAGCACTTAGCACAATGTCTAGCAAATAATAAGTTTCTCCCCATTCTCTCTCTCTTCTCCTGGGTCTCCAGCTCCGTGTGTTAAACCCAGTCACTGTGTCCCATTTATCCTATTTACTCTCTTTTCTGTGTTTTCCATCCCACTTTGTTCTGAAGTTTGAATATTTTCTTCTAACTCTTCTTCCAGTTTGTTTTATCAAAAATGAATAAGAAATGTACATGTACCTAATTGTTCTAAATGAAGAATTTATGCACTCTGAAAATAAAAATAAATAAGTGAAAAATACTCTGTGCATAGCATATACTTGACAAATGTTAGCTGTGACAATTAACCCCTATATAACATTAGAGGAAACCAAAACTTGGGAAGACTAATTCACTTTTCAAGGTTGCACAGCTAGTGGCGGATGCAGCCGGGATTTAAGCTCAGAGTCCATGCCTTAATTACTTTAATTATCATGCCACACTGCTATTGCCGGAAAAGAGCTACCTTGTTCCTGAGGGTGGATACTGCCTTTGTTATCCAGCCTATGTGTGTGTGTATATTTTAAGGGCTTTTTAAGAGTGGGGTTTATTTCAACCCAATCCACCCTACCTATACCATCCTTAATTTTGCTCAAAATACTCACCTCCCAAATAGAAAGCCTAATATTCATCTGTCATTCTGTATATGCAGTCAGTGGGAGCTCCCCACCCAGAAGAGATGATCAGTGAAACTAACAGTCTGTGTTTCCAGAATTAACCTCATGCTGCTGCCATCCTGAGCCCTTGGGCTGAGATATGGCTCTGGTGGAGGAAATGAATGAATCATCATTTGTTGTTTTGTTTCTTTTTAATTAGTCTTTAGCTATATGGAGCAGCACCACTTTATATAATTAAAGGAATCCAAGGGAAAAAAATAAAAGAAATGGTGATTTCTTTCTTGGCTGATAAAGCCAGAATGTATCAATATTGACTAGGTGAGAAAGGAGAGAGGAAAAACTTTCAGATGATTCTCTACAAACAGTTCTGCTTAACTAAAAGGCACAGATAGCTGGAAATCAGATTAAAAACTGGAATAGAAGGGGCACCTGGGTGGCTCAGTCAGTTGGACGTCCAACTCTTGATTTCAGCTTAGGTCATGATCTTGTGGTCTGTGGGTTTGAGCCCTGCATCGGGCTCTGTGCTGACAGTGCAGAGCCTGCATGGGATTCTCTCTCTCCCTCTCTGTCTCTGACCCTCCCCCATCTCTCTTCAAAAATAAATAAATAAACTTTAATTTAAAAAATGGAATGATAGACTACAAAGACAACTTATCATTTTGTTCAACCATCCACTTC
Source organism: Hyaena hyaena (assembly GCF_003009895.1). Lineage (NCBI taxonomy): Eukaryota > Metazoa > Chordata > Mammalia > Carnivora > Hyaenidae > Hyaena > Hyaena hyaena. The sequence continues at coordinate 3,114,546 of NW_024080711.1, read as the reverse complement.
CCATCAGACACAGACATACATACAAACATTATCTTTTTTTAATTCTTTTATTAACATGTATTCATTTTAGAGAGAGCTTGAGCAGGGGGAGGGCAGAGAGAGAGGGAGACACAGAATCTGAAGCAGCTCCAGGCTCTGAGCTGTCAGCCCAGAGCCTAATGTGGGACTCAAACTCACAAGCATGAGATCATGACCTGAGCTGAACTCGGACACTCAACCGACTGAGCCACCTGGGCTCTCCAAACATTATCATTTTACAGTAAGTTCAATGATTTCATTCTGTGTCTCCAACCATCAACTCTTTTTTCCAGTTTATTTTTCCCCTAAAATAGCATATTCCATCAGCTTTGATAATCACATCTACAGATAACACCTGAATTTTCATGTCTTTTGTCTCACATTTGTTACTGCTTCTTAGAAATATCTGAATACTTATCCTGCCATAAGCCCAAATCAAATATAATTATAAGTAAACACAATTCCAGTTCTATCTGGAACTGGATGTAGGGATCTGGAAATAATATTGTTTGTACCCTAATAAAAGAGAAAAAAACAGGATAATCAATATAATCATACCTTTTCTTAAACCTGTCAAAGAGCTGATATCACATGGCAACAGAGTATATTGAAATCCAAGGAAATACAGAAACCTCCAAGGAGAGATAGGTTGAGAACACTGGCTCACTTGTGGCAGACCTTAGGAGGAAGAAACTCCTCATGCCATCCAAGCAGGTAAGAAAAGAATACAACTAATTTTAAGTAGGCTTCATGCCCAATGTGGAGCTCCAACTCACGACCCCAAGATCAAGAGTCACATGTTCCACCAACTAAGCCAGCCAGAAACCCCTGAATACAACTGATTTTTAAATGAACTGCTAAAGTGAGTGTGGGCTGGTGAGAGTATTCAGAATCCCTGGAAACTGCAGACACAAAGGGAGATCACATCCACTTACAGGCTCTTCTCCATGAATGTCCACTGAGTATGTACAATAGGTGCTTAACGTATGTGTAGTGGAGAGAATTGGCATCTGAACAGGCCATGCTACAGAGACAGGACACATTTAGAGATTAATATCAGAGATACTTTGATGGGGAAAAAAAGCCTCAGAGAACTACAGACCACCTGGGAAGGAAGATAGAAGAGACAGGAGGGAAACATGAATTCTCACTTAATTTGCCTTAGAGACTAAGGGTTTTAGGGATCAACCATAGCGTGGCTCCCTTTCCACAATTTCCTTGGCAGTGGAATGATGACTTGGCAGTTGTTAACACCATGATCGGAAGATGTAGAGGAAGCCGTGTGAAATCAAGATGGAGAAACGGTAGAGAAGGAAGACAAAGTTTGACAGCCTTTCATGTGGCAGTTCCATTCTCAAAAAAAGCCTTATCCATCACCCATACCCACCCCACATGCTTCCTCAGGCTTATGTGTGCAAATCTCAAATTCTGCCGGCATTTCCACTGGCGAGTGTATGTTTAGGAAATTCTCATCTTATTACCTGCAATAATGGATCGACTTTTTCTCCCCTCATCCGAATGCCCCCGAGTTTTTAGCCTACTGCACTAAACAAGAGCCAGGGTGCTCATGTCTCTTTTGCATGAGACAAAGAGGCAGGATAGGATCCCCAGGTTTGTCTTATCTGGTTGATTGCTGTCCTGAGCAAGGCGCCATCTATTACTGACACTTAACACCGGTCTCCCATTTCTGAGATAGCACAGTGTCATATGCCCTGGGTTCCTTTTGTCACTCAGATGTCTGATTCCACCACCGAGTCATTTCATTTCAGTAAACCTCCAGACCTTTTCCGCATCCCCAGATCAGCATTTTCTGCTGCCTATGATACCCACTGGATTCAATTAGCACCTTTTATTTTTTTTCAAATGTTTATGTATTTATTTTCAGAGAGAGAGAGAGTGTGTGTGTGTGTGTGAGGTAGAGGGAGGGGCAGAGAGAGAGGAGAAAGAGAATCCCAAGACCCAGGGCTCAATCTAAAGAACCCTGAGGTCTTGACCTGAGCCAAAATCAAGAGTCAGAAGCTTACCTGCCTGAGCCAACTAGAAGCCCCAGTAGCTTTGTTTTAAAAAGAAACCACCAACACCAACAACAGAAAACTATTTTAACATAGAATTTGTCTTTGAGGGAAAGAACTCTAAGAAAAATGTGTTTTGAGTTTTATCCATCCAAAACAAAAAAAAAACAATTTAAAAGTAACTTGGGGAGCCTGGGTGGCTCAGTCTGTCAAGCATCTGACTTTGGCTCAGGTCATGATCTCACAGTTTGTGTGTTAGAGTTCTGCATCAGACTCTGGACAGCTCAAAGCTTGGAGCCTGCTTCAAATCTGTATCTCCCTCTCTCTCTGCCCCTCCACTTGTGTTCTGTGTGTCTTTCTCTCAAAAATAACTAAACATAAAAAAAACTTAAGGGGTGCCCTGGTGGCTCAGTCAGTCAAACGTCCGACTTTGGCTCAGGTCATGATCTCATGGCTTGTGAGCTTGGAGCCTGGAGCCTGCTTTTAGATTCTGTGTCTCCCTCTCTCTGCCTCTCCCTCCCCAGCTCACTCTCTGACTCTCTCTCTCTCAAAATAAATAAACATTAAAATTTTTTTTAATTTAAAAATAAAAACAAAAAACAGCTTGATGATTTTTTAACTCATTATGCCCAATTTTAACCAACTGCTACTCAAAATTCAATGTCAGGTCTGGTGGTCATTAAGCTCAGTTCTAGCCACCAAATACTGTCCTCGGTCCCAGCTGAAGACAGCTTTCTCTCTGCAACCTCCAGCTGCTTGAGCAGTTGTCTTTGGATTCCTTCCTAACTCTCTTCATCAAATTTCTCATCCCATGATCCCTTCAGTCTGTTCAGATGAAGTGATTTAAGCTGCTGCTTCCTCTTTCCAAGCCTCTTCTGGATATTTATCTATATAAAGCTAATGTACTTCTCCCACTGGACTCTCCTAGCATCCTTCCAACCTCCTATCCCTGTTAGTTTCCCATTTTTCTGGAAATTCCCCCAACTGTCTCTTTAAGTAGCTTCTATATTTCGTTTTGTCCATCTTCTTCTCTCACAGTTGTACCTCCAGTACTTCCAGAGACTTCACCGTTTCCCTCTTGGAACAACATAATACCTATTTACATTTCAATTATTCTTATTTCCATAGAGACAGGCATACAATACTCTTAAATTCACACATTCATTGGGAAAGAGTTATCTTTTTTATTTTCTTTTAAGATTTTATTTTTTCAAGTAATCTCTATGCCCAATGTGGGGCTTGAACTTACAACACCGAGATCAAGAGTTGCATGCTCTACTTACTGAGCCGGCCAGGCATCCTGGGTTATCTTTTATAATCACAACTTTTAATTAATGACAACCTTGTTAGCAAATATCACTTTATACCAGGGCACCAGATCAAGACAGGAAGGCCCTGTTTCAGGTCACAGATTAGGGCCTGGAAACAGAGATGCTGAAAAATTGCATGGAAGAGTCCAGTAACTTATTAAGGTTCCAAATAGGATAGAGCTCCAAAATTGGGTGAGGAGGTCAAGGAAAGGTCAGCTTCTGGTATAAAAGCTGATGAAAATTGAATTCTGCACCTACAGAAACAACTCAATCTAAGTCATTTATAAACATGTCCCAAACAGAGCCATTGTCTCTTAGTCCAGTTGAGAAAGTCGCTGGATTTCTAAAAAAAAAAAAAAGGAAAACAAAAACAAACAAAACTATAGGCTTTACAGAGATATTGCCAAATGCCTTAGATTTTTGTTGTGCTGTCAGAACAGAAGGAGGATTGGAAATCTGCCTTAGACCTAAAAAAGAAGAAGACAGAAGAACAAGCTGATATTAGTTTTATCCAGCCTCTGCAGATGGAAGGGCACTTTGACTTCAGAGGGCCAATGTCAATTATTTAGTTAAAATATACCTTGAATAGAGCAGGGGCAAGCTACACTTAATTTTATAAAAATAGCCAGTAATTACATCTAACTATTTTTGTTGTCATTACTTTCACCAAGCATTGCAGTAGGCAGAAAGAACTAGGAAGAGGAGTGGATAGGAATGTCAAGGGTGAGGAGAATAATGTACATTTAGTGCCAGATAGGAAAATAAATTGCTAAATGGAAGTTTCTAGAAGAATGCAACTCAGGAGTGGGTGAAGAGAAAGGAAGACTAGGAGAATGGCAAGGCTGACTTACTGATAAGAGGAAGTTAGGATGAGGCATAATCACAAGAGAGTGCATTTACAGATAAATGCTGAATCTGAATGCTTGAATGAAGAGGAAAATTGGGAGAAGATGTCCATGTGGAGCTTACCATAGTAAGCATTTTTTTTTTCCAAATGAAGTTGATACTTTGTAAAGTCAAACAATTGAGGGGTAAGCATTTATAACCAGTCAAAGTAGGAGGTAGGGAATAGAGTGTGATTAGTTGGATTTATTAAATCAGCTGTCAAGACATACTGCATAAACACTGCTAAATTTCTGTCACTTAATGTAAGACAAATCAATTCAGAGTTTCCCAAATTTTGCTCTTTGGTTACTTACCTTTATCATCTTTGCTATATTCTCATACCACCTATACTCTTTAGTGTAATTCTTTAAAATAGCTCACGAATTCTCTGAAATTGTTCATTGCAATATTTTTCATACTTTAGCTTCACCCCAAGCCGCGGGATCTATCATGACACCATGAGTTTGGTAAGCTAGTTAAATATTTTTCTAACACACATTATCATAAGTGTATAACCTTAAAAATTAGAGCTCTCCATCTGGGTAATAACTGAAGTCAACATCTGTACTACTCGTGATACACAGATCCCAACCTGAGAAATCTTAAGATATACATTGTCCCCAGTAATGTTGTGGTTTGGTGTGCAAGGAGGGAAGTGTTAAATGCGCTTATCTTTTTTTTCTTTTCTTTTCTTTTTCAGGCTCCTTCTTGCTTTTTGAAAGAAAAAAAAAAACAAGAGAAAATAAAACACCATCAAGTCTCTCCTGGTTGGGGTGGCTCAGAGGTTAATTTTGAAGTTACTGAACTCCTGAAATACTCAAAGTGTGATTTGGCATTGGCTCTGGGCTTTAGATTAATAGAAAAGCAAGCTCTCCCCTGGTACAGAAGCAAGTGTAGGCAGAGATAGATGTAGATAGAGTGATGCTCCTGGATACTCTGAGTGTGCTTTGCCCAGGCTGCAACCTACCACAGAGAAAAGCTGTACGTGGGGATTAGCAGTGTACCCGCTGAAAAGCAGAACCTCTTTGGGGAAGATCAACTAATACTTATATGTAAGTACTGTCCCACGATGAGTGGAGCGGTTCAAGCAAAGATCCAAACTACCTGGTACAGTTGCATGCACTTTTCCTGTACTTCTACCACATGCAGAGCCAAAACTTTCTTCTCCTGAGTGGATTTACCACTAATGTAGGAAAATGTGAAGCAAAAAGCCAATGTTGGCCTCTGGGCAGATATAATTTCTGTTAATCCTGCAACTGGCATCCTAACTGATAAAGCAGCTTCTTGTGAGTTAAGTTAGAATGAAAGGAATTCTGGGGCACCTGGTTAGCTCAGTCAGTTAAGCGTCCAACTGTTGATTTCAGCTCAGGTTATGATCTCAGAGTTCATGTGGGGCTCTGCATTGACAGTGTGGAGGCTGCTTGGAATTCTCTGTTTCCCTCTCTCTCTGACCCTCCCCAGCTCAAGCTCGCTCCCTCTCTCTCTCTCTCAAAAATAAAGAAACAAACATTAAAAAAAGAGAATGAAGGGCACCTGGGGCGGCTCAGTCAGTTAAGTGTCTGACTTCAGCTCAGGTCATGATCTCATGGTCTGTGGGTTTGAGACCCACGTCAGGCTCTGTGCTGACAGCTCAGAGCCTGGAGCCTGCTTCAGACTCTGTGTCTCCCTCTCCTCCACTTGCACTCTGTCTCTCAGAAATGAATAAACGTTAAAATTTTAAAAAAAGAGAGAGAGAATGATATGAATTCCTCCCAAGCTTGAACAATTTCTTTTTAAAAAAATTTCTTGTTTATTTATTTATTTTGAGAGAGAGTGCGCAAGCACCAGCAGGGGAGGGCCAGAGACAGAGGGAGAAAGAGAATCTTAAGCAGGCTCCGCGCTGTCAGCACAGAGCCAGACACAGGGCTTGAATTCACGAACCGTGGAATCATGAAACCATGACCAGAGTCTAAATGAAGAGTCAGATGCTTAACCAACTGAGCCAACCAGGTGCCCCTTGAACACTTTCTTAATAGGTAAAAAATAATTTCTCAACCTGCAAAACTAAACATTTATGGAGACTAGCCAAGGAAAGCCTTCACATTTGGGCATCAGCTGCTCAGCAGGTTGTCTTACTGTCTGAAACCTTAGTAGGTACAATAGGTACAAGCTTAATCTCTGAGCCGGTTTTCCAAAGGCTGGCCCTGCTGGTGGGTCACATTAGGAGGGCGTCCTACTACTCATCTCGGTGTTGTGTCTGACATCTTACTGACGGCCACTCTGCCTTGATGTTTAGTGAAAGCTATTTGCCAATGGAACTGCTTATGAACCGAAATTAATTTCTGTGGTAGCTAAACTATTCTGAAACCCAGCAAAGATTGGTTTGTGCTATAAGCCTTGATTCTGTAAGAAGCACGGCATCATGTCACAGAACTGTCTGCCTGTCTTCCAATGGCTGTGCTGACCTTCTTAATAAATTGTCTTTTTCTCACTTAGCTCATCAGTTAGCAATCTCTGTTAATTAGATGCTAAGAGGACAATGTGATGTCTAGGTAGCAGAATCCAGGGCCGACTTCTAATTAGATAGTACTGAAAATAAAAAGTCTTTAGCATTAGATAAGCTATAGCAGCACGACTCTGGAGCCGGTTAGTACCTACACTTTATTCCTTTTTACTTTTCTTTTCAACAGTCACGCTGTGCTAACTTCACAAAAGCATTTGATGCTATAAAATTCTTAGAAGAAAACACAGTGTGGTAAATCTTCATGACCTTGGGTTTGGCAATGGATTCCTAGACATGGCACGAAAAACATGAGCCAACAGAAGGAAAAATAGATAGGCTTCATCAAAATTAAAAACTTTGGTGCATCAAAAAACTGAAAAAACAAACTACATAATTGAAAAGAATATTTACAAATCACACATCCAAGAGGGAACCGATATGAAGGACTCTTACAACTCAACAACAAAGACAAACAACTCAATCTAAAAATGGGCAAAGACCCTGTAAAGACAGTTCTGCAAAGACGATATGCAAATGTCCAACAGGCACATGAAAAGATGCTCAATGTCATTAATCATTAGGGAAATGCAAGTCAAAACCACAATGAGATGCCACTTTATACCCACTAGGATGGCCATGATTAAAAAACAGAAGGAAGGCAAGTGCCAGTAAGGGTGTGAGCACACTGGAACTCCTGTACGTTGCTGGTAGGTATCTATATAAAATGGTACAGCTGCTGCAGAAGACAGTGTGGTGCTTCCTCAAAATGCTAAACATGACATTTACCATATGACCCAGCAATTCCAGAGCCAGCAGAATTTTAAACAGGTACTCAAATACTTGTACATAAATTTCTATAGCAGCACTACTCCCAAGAGTCCAAATATAGAAACAACCCAAAAGTTCATCAATAAATAAATGGATACTCAAAATGTGGTATATCAATAAGTGGAATATTACTCAGCCATAAAAGGAAATAAAGTACTGATACATGCTGTGATGTGGATGAAACATTAAGCTAAATCAAAGAAGTCAGAGACCCAATGTCACATATTATATGACCCCATTTGTATGAAATATACAGAATAAGGAAATCCATAAAAACAAAAAGCAGATTGGTGGTTGTCCTGGGCTGGAGAGAGAGAATGGTGAGTGAGTGCTTAGTGGGTATGAGATTTTCTTTCGGAGTCATAAAAATGTTTGGAACTTAATAGAGGTGGTGGTTGCACAACATCGTGAAAACACTAAATGCCATTGACCTGTACACTGTAAACTGGTTAATTTCATGTTATGTGAATTTAACCTCAATTTATAACAAGAATCAGTTAATGTTTGTTACTGAATGATCTACCATGCAAATCTGGAGCCAGAAACAACAGAATGCCACATTGTTGTTTATACTGATGACTTTTGATAATACATATAGCCCACTGACTTGAAATAATTTTCCAAAGAACCATAAAAGGATATCTTTTCAAGGAAATCCTTTTTATGAATGTGTATGCTCAACGTTTAGCTGATGTCTATTAAACAGCAGTATAAATTATTTAGCTTTGTTCTCCATAACTGGTAGAGAATTGTTTCGGAACAAGTGACATTACCTTGAACATGACTGTCTATCTGAAGTGACTGGGAGATCATGGGAAACTTGATAGTGTCAGATGATGTTGCGGAGAGATACATGGCACTGCAGCTGGCAGCTCAGAAACCACAGACGTACATCTGCCATTAGGGGAGGACTAATTAGAACCAGGGGAAGTAGACAGGAGAAGCGCTTTGGAAGAGCTTTACATCATTCCAACGAAAACAGATGAGTCTGCCCAGAGAGCAGGTCTGATCGCTGGAGATACAAAATTGGGGTAGAAAAAACTAAGAATACTTACAGAGAAGATGTGTGTTCTACTTTATGGAAGTCAGTTTCATTAACTTTCACAGAAAATTCCTTGATAGGAGCCATCTGAACCTGTGATACAAAGAGATTAAATTTTCTCCTTCCTGGTCTGTAATTGGCCTCATTTCCCAAACTCCTTAAAAGTTATCACCCTAAGGATGATACTTGAAGCGTGGTACATACACGTCTTGATAATGTGTTGTTTACATAACTCCAAACTATCCCCTTGGGAAGGGTACAGCTTACTAACTGAATTGAAAATAGCCTATAATGATTAATACAGGTGAAACAGTCTCACCTAAAACAGACCAGAGATAAAATGCAAAGTAGTAACATTCCTTAGATGGGAGTGGTTCTCAGATTGAAACTCATACCAAACCTTGTATCAGTTAGGTCTTTTCTTGGCTATTAGTATTCAGAAAATCAAACTAAGGGGTGCCTGGGTGGCTCAGTTGGTTAAGTGGCCAACTTCGGCTCAGGTCATGATCTAGGGGTCCGTGAGTTTGAGCCCCGCATCGGGGTCTGTGCTGATAGCTCAGAGCCTGGAGCCTGCTTCGGATTCAGCGTCTCCCTCTCTCTCTGGCCCTCCCCCACTCAAGCTCTGTCCCTGTCAATATGGATTTATTTCTCTCCTTATAATTAAAAGACAGGAAACAGGAGGTTGTATCTCCTTTCTGAACAACCTCATCAAAGACCCTGGACTTCTCTATCTTTCCATTCCATCACCTTTAGCTTCATACCTTGGACTTGTGGTCACAATACACCACCATAGTACCAGACATCACTTTTACATTTAAAGCATAAAGAAGTTGGTGAGCGGGGGGAGGAAAGGGTAACACCAACCACGTCTGTTCTTTTATTAAGAAAAGCTTTCCCGGGGCACCTGGGTGGCTCAGTCGATTAAGTGTCCGACTTCGGCTCAGGTCATGACCTCATGGTTTGTGGGTTCGAGCCCCGCATCGGGCTCTGTGCTGAACTCCTGTTCAGAGCCTGGAGCCTGCTTCGGATTCTGTGTCTCCCTCTCTCTGACCCTCCCTTGCTCACGCTGTCTCTCTCTCAGAAATAAATTAAGAAAAAAAGAAAAGCTTTCCCATAAATCTCATAGTAAACCTCTGCTTATACCATATTGACCAGAACAGATTCAGATGGCCAGCCCTAGCCATACAGAGGTGGAAAAAAAAAATATTCAGCATTTCTAGACTCTCTAGTTGTAAGACTGAGAATGGAGAAGAGGGAGGAAAATATGTTTTAGGTTAGTGAAATTTCATTGTTTGCCATACTTTTCCTTGTACAAACAATAAAGAGATTCTTAGATGAAGAAATAAAATAACTGATTTTTGTATAATAAAGAAGAACATGAACAATGTGTGACTCCTAGATCAACTCTCTTAATCTACGAAGCATGTAGTTCCTTAAGTTTTAACTTCAACTCAGAAAAATAAAAAAAAGAAAACTGATATTCTACCTAATTTTACCTAATGATTTGTGGCTTTCAGGTCCTAAAAGATCTTCATGCATATTGACTCATTTGGTTTTACTACATTTAGGGACATTGCGGGTTGGGGATGAGGGAAAGATAGCAAACAAGTTATGTGATCATTTACTCATCCAAATTTAGAACTTTGAGGTTCCTGGTTTGAAGTTCAGGATATTTGGTGAGGTACTTTCCCCTACTATTCGTCCTCCCTTTAAATGCCAAGTTAAATGCATATACTTCACACACACACACACACACACACACACACACACACACACACACACACACTGATATAAATAGTTGCCACCAGTGCAAAGTAAGGAAGCAATTATCTAAATGCTGGCATGAGCAAAGGAAGGTCATGACTGAATCCCCAATACTCAGGAAAAGAGGGAAATTATTGTTTTCCTAGGGAATACAAATCTCTTTTAAGTTATCACATCTGAAAAATGAATTTATGTAGCAATATTTCAAGGAACAGTGGTCAGATTTATGATGACATAAAATTCACTCAATTTTACAGAAAAAAAAAAAATCCAGCTACCTCTTTGTTATCCACAGAACCTATCTTACCCAAACAGGCAAAATAAGCTTAACCTTGACAAATTTTCTTCCTGCAGCAAACGCTTGCATCAACTGGCAGATTTTCCTGGTGGTGGATTCGTAATTACTTTCTGAATTTTGAAGAGCAGATTAAATGACTACATAAGGATCTGAATATTACCATTCACAAATCTTTCTGCTAACTGATTACTATGAGTTATTATTAAATGAGTTTTCCACGTTTCATAAGCATTTCCTGCACTGGTCCATCCTTTGCAATACTACATATCGCCTCTGACAAATGATTCAAAAATAAAATATGAGCTTCAAAGAAAATGAAGCCAACTATATAATAAAACAGATTTCAAGGAAGAGTTTTATAATATCTTAGGGGGAAGAGGTTTAAAAATACATTTTCCAAGGCAAAAAGATAGCAGCTTTTATGGTTTTGCACATGTTAAAACAAGTTTTATCAAAAGAACAAAAGTCTTCATGAATTGCAATGTTTATAGTTTAACATTTGAACTTTAATAACTTAGGTTGCAACTGTGATAGAAGTAATCTGTAAATATCACTTGGAGGCAAAATACATTCTCTTCTCGTAGGTTGAAATGGACTTCTAATCTGCTAGGCAAAGGGCATAGTTTAACTATCTCTATGGCAACCATTTTTTTCTTTTATTGCAGCATCTGAAGAAAGAACACACTGTGTACAATTGGGTAATGCAGTTGTCCTAGACTTTAATAAATTTGCTTTTCCATGCTATTTACAGATTTCTATCATACCCACAACCTTAGACATTAAGGTTGAGAGATACACAGAGTCTTCATAAAGTTCTTCTACAGATATCTGGTTATATTAATCCCCTTTGGCAAACTCCTACAGTACAATGTTTTATATTTGGAAAGTACGTTCTAATCACTTCTGTTTATCTTCTCAATATCCGTTACGATGGGGTAAGTTCTGGACAGGGAATGTGTTGGCTAATATTGAAGGCAGAGGAGTCTATTGGCCTTTCATAAAGATTTGGTAACAGCGATCAGAAGTGGAAAAGACAGAACATTATCTTGTTGGAAATGCCTTAATAAAGTTGGACAGAAAAGGAGGCAGAACTGAGAACCTAATGTTGGAACCCTGAGAAAGAAAGATATCTACTAGCCTACTACTAGTCTCCAAGCTTGGGAAGTAACAATAGCCCATAATTGGTGAGCTTAGTGTGCCAGACACTGGGATAAGTATTTTACATAATTTATTGTCTGTGAAATCTCACAACAACCCTGTGAGATATTACCACCATTTTCAGATAAGGAAAGGAGGTTTGTGGAAATTGTTTAATAAAACTTAGGTCTCTTCTGGGGCGCCTGGCTGATTCAGTTGGTAGAGCATGCTACTCTTGATCTCGGGTTGAGTTCAAGCCCCACATTAGGGATAGAGCTGACTTAAAAAAAAAAAAAAAAAAAAAAGGTTAGGTCCTTTCTCTGCTATTCTCCATTATAATGATTTCTAACAAATGATGACCATTCATTCAGTCATCTTTGATTTCATGCTTCAAGTAGTTAATGTACAATTACCTTGTGCTAGGATAAAGTGCTAATCATTGAGAATACCAAAATAAAGAAGACCAACATAAGCCCTACTCTAACTTTGCTAGAATACTGTGGCACAGAGTCTGTGTTCAAGAAGTGATAGGAGCTGGAGCGCCTGGGTGGCTCAGTCGGTTGGGCGTCCAGCTTCAGCTCAGGTCATGATCTCATGATTTGTGGATTCGAGCCCTGCATCGGGCTCTGTGCTGACAGCTCAGAGCCTGGAGCCTGATTCTAATTCTGTGTCTCCCTCTCTCTCTGGCCTTCCCCTGCTCACGCTGTCTCTCTCTCTCTCTCAAAAATAAATAAAACATTTAAAAAAATTTTTAAAAAGAAGTGATAAGAGCTAATACTTTCATATAAGGTATAATATCAGGTACTGTTCTAAGTGTTCAACATATATTAATTCAATTGTTTTCCCCAACAACCCTATAATGTAACCACTTCACAGATGAGAAAACTCAGTCAAGACTAGAGGCTGAGTAATTTACCTAGAGTTAAATTCCTTGTGATTGACAAAGTCAGGATTTGAACCCAAGTGGTCTAACTTGAGGGACCATGATCTTAACTAATCTACTATTCTTTCTTTCTAAAATTGCTTATTTAAATAGTTTGATTAGAGCCCTCTCTCAATGATTCCCAGGCCTGTAGGATTTTAAATGAGGAATGTATTTCTCTAAAAGAGAGTTCAAAGTGAGAAAAGGCGGAAATAATGCTTACTCCTCAGGTTAAAAAAAAAGGGGGGGGGTTTTGGGTGGGCAGAGGGGAGCAGAGAGGAGTTGGGAATACACCCAAGGATAAAACAAATATGGTCCATGTCCTCTTCGAGCTCACAGTTGGCAGAAAAGTCCTCTGGGATTACATCACAAGGGACCTACCTCCCCTATGGGGACAGGAAAACATTCTCTGAGGAAATGATGTTTGAGGTGACCTGGAGAATTTGGGACAAGCTCCCTGAGGGCAGAGGGAAGCATATGTGGAAGTTTGGGGGCAGAAGAAAGTACCAAGTAATCAAAGAATTGAGAGAAGTCCGGTTAGCTGAACACAGAAATGGAAGAGGAGTGTGGCATGAGAAGGAAATGTGATGGTGATGGAGAGAGCAGACTATGTAGAACCGTGTAAGCCATGCTGAGGCTTTGGACTTTATTCTAATGGCAAGAGTAAGCAACTGGAAGGCTTTTTTCCTTTTTTTAATTTGAGAGAGAGAATGCAAGTGGGGGAGAGGGACAGAGGTAGAGAGAGAAACAGAGAGAGAGAGAGGGAGGGAGAGTAGGGTGGGAGAGAATCCTAAACAGGCTCCATGGAAAGCATAGAGTCTGACACAGGGCTCAATCCCACAAATCCCAGATCATGACCTGAGCCAAAATCAAGAGTCAGATGCTCAACCAACTGAGCCATCCAGGGTGCCTCTGAAAGGCTTTTAAACACAGATTAGTCATCATGGCAAATTTGATTTTTGAAAGATTATTTTGCTAAAGAGTATAGAACAAATTAAAGGGGGAGAAATTTATGTAAAAAGAGACATTAGGGGAGGAGTTAAAATTGCAGAGTAGTAGAAGGACCCTAGGCTTGCCTCCTCCCTTGAAAACAATAGATAAATATCAAATTATTCTGAATACCCAAGAAATCTATCTGAGGACTGACAGAACAAAATGCACAAGTAGAAGGAGAGAAGAGGCCACCTCATGGAAGGTAGGAGGTGTGGAGACATGATTTGGGGGAGAAAAGGATCAAGTGTGCTGTGGAAGTGAGGAAGCCCTGGTCAAGAGAGAGGAGAGAGAGACACACACACAGAGAGAGAGGTGGGGGGAGAGAGATTGGAGAGCACAGGGGATCACACAAGGAAAACACTTCTCCAAAGACACTCACTGGGAAAATTAGAGAGGCCGATTTTCATGAGTTTTATAACCAATGGAACTCAAAGACTGGAGCTTTAGAGGTCTGGGGCAGTGGGCACTGCAGTGCTCTTGTGGAGAAGGTCAGATAACTCACTAGCAGTCAGTGTTATCTGAGGATTTCCCTGTGACACAATGGGAGAAATGCCCCCCCCCCCTTCTTGGAGTGCATCTGGGAGAGGTGGCATTGCCTGTCTGGGGGCAAAAGATACAGTGGGTACCATTACCATCCTCCACCACTCAACATAGGTGCCGAGACACCTGCTGAGGGTGGCTAACCTGAACACTGGGTCTTTGCTGAGCTTTCCTCCAAACTCGATGTCCCTACACTTTGGTGCAACTGCCCTTCTGGGGCAAATTGGCATCAGTCCCAGTGCACCAAGACTCTCCACCAGAGGTTTAGAGTTTTAAAACTCAGCCAGCCTGTCTGGGATAGAACATGGGCTCATTGCATTGCCAGGCAGACAGACAGCCTGAACACAGACAAGGTAAAAGCAGGAATCTGAGAGACATCTGGGACATATGAGGGGAGACTGTTCTTTCTTCTGGGAGGGTTTCTCAGACAGTGGAGGACATGAACTTCCTTCTTCAAGGACAGGGGAGAGAACTGGTGCCATTTCTTTCCCCCAGCCCTCAGCATAAACAAACTTCAGTAAGCAGAAGAGAGCCAATAATGGCAGCCTAAACTGCTGACACCAAGGCCTGCATCCCTGCACTCTGCAGGTGCTGCTTTTCTAGAGGAAGCATGCCTGAGAACCAGAGCAGTGGGGAACACCTCTCCCAGAACACCAGCACAAGTTCTCCCTCTGTATCATGTCTACTGACCATAGAGTTCTGCAAAGCTTCAGCTCTAGTGGAAATATAGCAGGTCTCTTTTAGCCCTGAAGCAACCTACTTAGAACTCACCACACTCTGGCCACGTTCCAAAAACTACTCTGTGCAGGCAAGGAGAAACTCCGAAGAAGGAAAGAGCACCCAAAACACAGCAGCAGACTACAAATAGCATACACCAGAGACACTTCTTGAAGTATCAGGCTCTGGACATTATATGACCTCTTCTTCATAAAGCCATTACTCTCAGGAGCACAACACATAACAGGCTTTCCTAACACACAGAAGAAGATAGATAACAAATGCCAAGATGGAGGAATTCATCCCAAAAGAAAGAACAAGAAAAGGTCTCAGCCAGGGATCTAATTGAAACAGATATAAATAATATGTTTGATCCAGAATTTAAAGTAACACTCATATAAGGATACTATCTGGGCTTGAGAAAAACATAGAAAGCACCAGGGAGCCCCTTGACATAAATATAAAAGACTTAAAAATTAGTCAGGTCTAATTTCACATTAGAAAATATATATATTTTCTGAATATATATATGAAAATATAATCAAGATGCAAAAACTGACTGGATGTAATGACCACAAGGATAGAAGAAGCAGAAGAATGAATAAGTGACAGAGAAGATAAAATTATGAAAAATAAATAAAACTGAAAAGAAGAGGGAAAGAGAAATGCTGAATCATAAATGTAGACTTAGGTATTCAGTGACTCCATAATGTATAATAACATTCATATCATAGAAGGCCCAGAAGAAGGGGGAAATGGGCAGAAGGTTTATTGGAAAAAATTATAGCTGAAAACTTCCCTAATTTGAGAAAGGAAAGAGACATCCAAATCCAGGAAGCACAGAGAATTCTCATCAAAAGCAGGCCAACACCAAGTCATATCATAGTTAAATTTGCAAACTATAAAGATAAAGGAAAAAACCTAAAAGCAGCAAGAGAAAAGAAATCCCCAACTTACAAGGGAAGACAAATAAGGTTAGCAGCAGATCTCTCCACAAAAACTTGCCAGTCCAGAGAGAGGGGCATAATGTATTCAATGTGCTGAATGGAAAAAATCTGCAATCAAGACTACTCTATCCAGCAAGGCTATCACTCAGAATAGAAGGAGAGAAAAAGAGTTTCCTAGACAAAACTAAAGGAGTTTATGACCACTAAACCAGCCCTGCAAGAAATATTAAAGGGAACTCTAAGTGAGAAAGACCAACAAAGACTAGAAAGGAACAGAGAAAATCTCCAGAAACCACTTAACAAGTAATACAGTGGTGCTAAATTCATATCTATCAACAATCACTCGAAGTGTAAATGTACTAAATGCTCCAGTCAAAAGACATAGGGTGTTAGAATGGATAAAATACAAGACCCATTTACACACTGCCTACAAAAGACTCATTTTAGACCTAAAGACACCTGCAGATTGAATGTGAGGGGATGGAGAACCATTTAGTATGCTAATGGATGTCAAAAGAAAGCCAGAGATGATATAATTCTACCACATAAACTAGATTTTTTAAAAGTTTTATTTATTTATTTTGAGAGATAGCTGTCACTTATTTTGAGTTGTCAGTATGAGCCTGATGTAGGGCTCGATCTCACAAACTATGACATCATGTTGTGAGCCGAAATCAAGAGCTGGTCACTTAACTGACTGAGTCACCCATGCACTCCCAGAAAAACTAGACTTTTTTTAGATAAACTAGATATTAAACCAAAGACTGTAACAAGTGATGACGAAAGGCACTTTATCATACTAAAAGGTTCTATTTAACAAGATCTCTCTTACAATTGTAAATATTTATGCCCCCATTTTGAAGCCCCCAAATTTATAAAACAGCTAAAAACAAACATGAAGGAACTCATTGATAATAATACAATAATACTAGGGGACTTTAACATCCCACTAACATCAATGGATAGATCATCTAAGCAGAAAATCAACAAGGAAACAATAGCTTTGAATGACACACTGGACCAGATGGACTTAACAGAGACATTCAGAGCATTTAACCCTAAAGCAGCAGAATACACATTCCTATCAAGTGCACACGGGACATTCTCCAGAATAGATCACAAATGGGGTCACAAACCAGGTCACAGTAAGTACAACGTGATTGAGATGATACCATGCATATTTTCCAACCACAAGCTATAAATCTTGAAGTTAACCACAAGAAAAAATTTGGAAAGACCACAAATATGTAAAGAATATCCTACTAAAGAAAGAAGGGGTCAAAGAAGAAATTTTAAAAATACATGGAAACAAACAAAAATGAAAACATCATAGTCCAAAACCTTTGGATCCAGCAAAAGCAGTCATAAGAGGGAAGTATATAGCAATACACACTAACCTCAAAAAACAAGAAAAATCTCAAGTAAAAAATCTTACCTTATACCTAAAGGAGATAGAAAAAGAATAATAAAGGAAGTCTAAAGCCAGCAGAAGGACATAATTAAGATTAGAGGAGAAATAAATGATATAGAAAACAAAACAAAAAACAGAACAGACCAATGAAACCAGGAGCTGCTTCTTTGGAAAAATTCACAAAATTGACAACCTGTAGCCAGATTTATCAAAAAGAAAAAAAGACTCAAATAAATAAAATCACAAATGAGAGAGGAGAGATCACAACCAACACTAGATAATACAAATAATTATGAGAGAATATTATGAAAAATCATATGCCACAAAATTGGGCAATCTGGAAGAAATGGATATATTCCTAGAAACATGAAGCACCTGGGTGGCTCAGTCAGTTGAGCATCTGACTCTTGATTTCTGCTTAGGTCATGATCTCACAGTTGTAAGATCAAGCCTCATGTCGGGCTCCACACTGAGCATGGAGCCTGGTTAGGATTCTCTCTCTCCCTGTCTCTCTGTCCCTCCCCTGCTCATGTGCTCGCTCACTCACTCTCTCTCTCTCTCTCTCTCTCTCTAAGTAAATAAACAATTAAAAAATTCCTAGAAACATATAAACTACCAGAAGTGAAACAGGAAGAAATAGAAAACTAGAATAGACCAATAACTAACAAAGAAATTGAATCAGAAATCAAAAATCTCCCAAAAAACAAAAGTCCAGGGCCAGATAGCTTCCCAGGAGAATTCTACCAAACATTTAAAGAGGAGCTAATACCTATTCTCAAACTGTTTCAAAAAATAGAAATGGAAAGAAAACTTTCAAACTTATTCTAGAATGTCAGCATTACCTTGATTCCAAAACCAGACAAAGACTCTACTAAAAAAGAGATTTACAGGCCAATATCCCTGTTGAACATGGATGCAAAAATTCTCAACAAACATATCGAATTCAACAGTATTTTAAAAGAATGATTCACCACAATCAAGTGGGATTTATTCCTAGGCTGCAAGTATGGTTCAGTATTTGCAAATCAATCAATGTGATACACCACATTAATAAAAGAAAGGATAAAACCCATATGATCTTCTCAATAGATAAAGAAAAAGCATTTGACAAAGTACAGCATCCATTCTTGATAAAAACCCTCAAAAAGTAGGGATAGAGGTAACGTATCTCAATATCATAAAGGCCATATACAAAAGTCCTAAAGCTAATATAATCCTCACTGGGGAAAAACTGAGAGCTTTTCCTTTACAGTCAGAAAGAAGACAGTTGTGTTCATTCCTACCACTGTTATTTAACACAGTACTGGAAGTCCTAGCCTCAACAATCACACAACAAAAAGAAATAAAAGGCATCCAAATCGTCAAGGAAGAAGTCAAACTTTCACTATCTGCATGATACTCTATGTAGAAAACCTGAAAGGCTCCACCAAAAAATTGCCAGAACTGACACACAAATTCAGTAAAGCCACAGGATACAAAATCAATGTACAGTAATCTGTTGCATTTCTACACACCAGTAATGAAGCAGCAGAAAGAGAAATCAAGGAGTTAATACCATTTACAATTTCACCAAAACCCATAAGATACCTGGGAATAAACCTAACCAAAGAGTTAAAAGATCTGTACTCTGAAAACTATAAAACGCTGATGAAAGAAGTTGAAGATGACACACAAAAATGGAAAAACATCCTGTTCTCATGAATTGGAAGAAAATGTCTATATTACCCAAAGCAATCTACACATTTAATGTAATCCCTGTCAAAATACCAACAGTATTTTTCATAGAACTGATACAAACAATCCAATAATTTGTTTGGAACCACAAAAGACCCCAAATAGCCAAAGCAATTTGGTATCACAACTCCAGACTTCAAGTTATATCACAAAACTCTAGTGATCAAGACAGTATGGTAGTGGCACAAAAACAGAAAAACGGAAACATAAATCAATGGAACAGAATAGAAAACTCAGAAATGAACCCACAACTATATGGTCAACTAATCTTCAACAAAGCAGGAAAGACAGTTTCTTCAACAAATGGTGTTGGGCAAACTGGGGACAGCAACATGCCAAAGAATGAAACTGGACCACTTTCTTACACTATACACAAAAATAAATTCAAAATGGATGAAAGACCCAATGTGAGATAGGAAACCATCAACATCTTAGAGGAGAAAACAGGTAGCCACCTCTTTGATATCAGCCATAGCAACTTCTTACTAGATATGTATCTGGAGGCAAAGGAAACAAAAGCAAGATAAAAAGCTTCTGCAGTGGCACTGAGTGTCTCAGTTGGTTAAGCATCCAACTTAGACTCAGATCATGGTCTCACAGTTCCTGAGTTCTAGCCCTATGTTGGGCTCTGTACTGACAACTCAGAGCCTAGAGCCTGCTTTGGATTCTGTGTCTCCCTCTCTTTCTCTGAACCGCCCATGTTTCCTCTCTCTCTCTCTCTCTCTCTCTCACTCATTCACTCACTCACTCACTCAAAAATAAACATTTAAGAAAAATTAAAGGAAAAAAAAAAGCTTCTGCACAGTAAAGGAAACAACCAGCAAAATGAAAAGGTAGCCTCCAGAATGGGAGAAGATATTTGCAAATGACATATCTGATAAGGGTTAGTATCTAAAATCTCTGAGGAAATTATCAAACTCAATACTCAGAAAACAAATTATCCAGTTAAGAAATGGGCAGAAGAGGCACCTGGGTGGCTCAGTCAGTTAAGCATCCTACTTCAGCTCAGGTCATGATCTCAGGGTTCATGGGTTTGAGCCCCACATTGGGCTCTGTGCTGACAGCTAGCTCAGAGCCTGGAGCCTGCTTCAGATTCTGTGTCTCCCTCTCTCTCTGTCCCTCCCCTGCTCATGCTGTCTCTCTTTCAGAAATTTAAAAAAAAATGGTTAAAAAAAAAAAAAGAAATGGGCAGAAGACATGAATAGACATTTTTCCAAAGAAGACATACAGATGGCCAACAGACACATGAAAAGATGCTCAACATCACTCATCATCAGGGAAATACAAGTCAAAACTATAATGAGATACCACTTCACACCAGTCAGAATGGCTAAAATTAACAACATAGGAAATGACAGGTATTGGTGAGGACACGGAGAAAAAGGAGCCCTCTTGCATTACACACTGATGCAGCCACTGTGGAAAACAGTATGGAGTTTCCTCAAAAAGTTAAAAATGGAACTACCCAGAGGACGTGGGTAGTTCATTCAGTTAAGTGTCCACTTGAAAGCCCACACTGGTTTCTGTGCTGACAATGCAGAGCCTGCTTGTGGTCCTCTCTTTTTCTCTCTCTCTCTCTGCCACTTCCCTGCTCTCTCTCTCTCAAGAAATAAACATTAAAAAAAAAAAAATAGAACTACCCTATGATCCAGCCATTGCATTACTAGGTATTTACCCAAAGGGTAAAAAATACTGATTCAAAGGGACATATGCACCTCAATGTTTTTAATAGCATTATCTATAACAGCTAAATTATGGAAAGAGCCCAAATGTTTATCAACTGATGAATGGATAAAGAAGTAGTATATATATACTGTGGGTTGTTCTAGTTTTGTGAAAAATGCTGTTGCTATTTTGCCAGGGATTGCATTAACTGTGTATGTAGACTGCTTTGGGTAATATAGACAATTTAACGGTGGAATATTACTCAGCCATAAAAAAGAATGAAATCTTGCCATTTGCAGCAATGTGACTGCAACTAGAGTGTATCATGCTAAGCAAAATAAGTCAGTCACAGAAAGACAAATACCATTTGATTTCAGTCATATGTGGAATTTAAGAAACAAAACAGATAACAT
Source organism: Hyaena hyaena (assembly GCF_003009895.1). NCBI lineage: Eukaryota > Metazoa > Chordata > Mammalia > Carnivora > Hyaenidae > Hyaena > Hyaena hyaena. The sequence goes on along the minus strand of NW_024080711.1, from coordinate 3,093,428 downwards.
AAGGGGAAAAAGAGAGTGGGGAAAACCATAAAACAGACTCCTAATTATAGAGAACAGACTGAGGGTTGCTGGAGAGGAGGTGGTCAGGGAATAAGTTAAATGGGTGACAGGTATTGAGGACGGCACTTGTTGTGATGAGTACTGTGTTAAAATTTACAAATCACTGGATTCTACTCCGGAAACAATCATTACTCTGTATGTTAATTAACTGGAACTTAAATAAAAACTTGAAGAAGAAAACAAAGAAGGCCATTAGGAGACCATTGGTGTGGCCTGAGTGAGGTTCGATGGTGGGCTAGATTAGGGCGATGACAGTGGGGATGAAGAGGAGAGGGAAGATTCCAAGATATTAAGAGGTATACTGGACTTGATGACTAATGGAAAGACAGAAAGCTACCAAGGACATCCAGAAGTAGATATCTAGTGCCTGGGTAATTATCAAAGTAATTAATGCAGCAATGCTAGCATGTTGTAGGGCAGGTGAAAGGAACTAAGGGGTGGGATATAGGATGATGTATGGCAGCTGGAAAACAGGCATTGATGGCCTAGTAGGATGGTAGGAGAAGTGTTGGTAGGTATGGTCAGTCTTCAAGCTGGGGAAGATGGTTCCTGAAGATTCTTTGGCACTTTCAAAAATAATTTTTTTTACTAATTTGCTTTAGCTATCTGGTGCATATTTACTGAAAACAGAATTTGAGAAAACATTTTAAAATGGAGAACAGTTACTAGTCAATTCACATATTAACATCCCATTGATATTTCATCAACTCAAAGAGGCTTTAAGTCATTACTGCTGATATTAGCTCTCTTCCACTGAAAGGTCAGGCCCTAGCCTACCTGAAATTGCCTTACGAAAACTTATTTTTAGGACCATTATAGGACCCTTGCAATATAATTTTTAGTATAACAAGTTACAGATTGTGAATAAGTTCCCAAACTAGCTCATAAGAATTTATTTTAAGCCTTAATAGAGCTACAATAAGACTCTCTATAAATCATGTTGAAGAGATTCATCACACTTATTCAACAAACTCAGTTGAGCATCTATGATCTGATAGACTCTGTTTATGTGTGAGAAATCAAGCAATAAACACCACAAAGTCCCTTGCAGTCCAGTCAGAAATAAGAGGCTGAGGGTCAGAAGTAATGACAAGAAGAGGCGGCAATTCATATGCAAGACACTCAGATTAATAGATGGTACAGGGTTTACTATTCTTTGTAGGGCTTCCACTCAACTGTTTTTTTATTAAAGAAAAATAATTCTCAGAAAGGCAAGATTTACTTTAACAAGCTAATAAATTAGACTGTTTTCTAATACAACTACCAAAAGGTAATTTCCTAATGAATTAGTTGGACAAGAGCTATACACTTGTTCTTGAAAACAGACAGAAACTGACTATTGCTAACTTCAGCAGAAAAGGAATTTGTTGGAAAGGTATAGGGGAGATCACAGATTGGATATGAAGGCTGGAGTCCAAGGCTAGAAACTCGATAGGAGCCAGGGAAGGTTAGGGAGCTGGAAGCAGGCCAAAGTCCCGCTGCAGGAATGGTCTGGGGTGTCCTGATGGACACAGCTGCCACTGCTGCCCTCCACTGCTGCCGGACGCGCCTCCACGTGCCAGTTCAGAATGGTGCCCACATAATAGTTTCACTTACCCTGGATTCAAAGCACTGGGCAGAAGCATCTAATTGGCATTGCCCGTAAGGGAATAGGGAGAGGGAGTGTCTGGCTCCCTCACTTCCAAGAATCACACGGTGCAGATCCCATCAAAGTAGATACTGGGCAACCACAAAAAGCACAAATGCCCATTGCATGCTGCTGCTGCTAATTTACTAAAGTGTAATTTTAATGAAGAGGTAGAATTTCAGCCAAGAATTTCAGACATGTTTGTAAGGGCAGCAAAGAAACTCTGCTCAAGAGTAACCTCCACTGGCTGATTTAAATAACAGCCCCCATCTAGGTCTATCCTTTTTTTTTTTTTTTAGAGATCTTATAGTTTCCATTTAAAAATTTTTTTAAATGTTTTTATTTCTGAGAGAGAGAGAGACAGTGTGAGCAGGGGAGGGTCAGAGAGAGAGGGAGACACAGAATCCGAAACAGGCTCCAGGCTCTGAGCTTGCTGTCAGCACAGAGCCCAACACAGGGTTCGAACCCATGAACCGTCAGGTCATGACCTGAACCGAAGTCGGATGCTTAACCACCTGAGCCACCCAGGTGTCCCAGGTCTATCCTTGACTTTGACTTTTAGATCTTTAAGCAAGCATCTTTTTCAAGATTGCTATTTGGCTGGTGTGTGTCATTGTCTCATTAGAAACCCTCAGCCTTCTGGAGGTGTGCATATAACAACCTTAGGAGACCCATTTTTCATATGACATGACTGAGTCTCAAAAAGGGTGTTTGACATATAGTCACACACTGTAGGCATGATTAGTTATTATGTAATACAGATTTGGAGTAATTAATTTCTTCGACCTTATTTACTCCAATTTAAGCAAAACATGATTAGTAAAAATTATTTTAAAATATGTATTTCCTCCAGGAAATAGTTCACATTTTTTCCCCTCATAAAATGAACAACAGTGATTGGAATATCCCCAATGGATGAATGGGAAATATCACTACAGTAAAAATTGAGTTCATTAATTATAAATCAGAATGGATAATGCTATTCAAAGCTTCGCATTTCACCCAGAAAGAACCTAATTAACAAGATTGCTTGTTATAATTTAATTTTCTGACCTATTTCCTTGTTGAATTGCAACTGGACCCAAATATATTTGTTCTAGTTACTTGTTATATTTGAGCTTGAAATTTTTATATTTGGGATTCTATGTATTGTAATAACACATGTAAGGCTAAATGAATTTTTAAATTAAATTACAAATATTGAGAACAATAGCTTTGGGGAGCACATATTACCACCATACCAAATTCCATATCTGGGCTTATCTTCCCCACCAATTCTAATTGGTTAAGGGAACTTTCTCACACATCTAATGTTGTGATGTTTTGATTAAGGAATCTTTGAGGAAATAAGTTTCTTCATGAGGAAGTTCAAGGTGTTAAAGCCAATAAAAAGCTTCATAAAACATGCAAAGCAAGGCTTCCTGAACGTGTCAGCAGGACAACAACACCTCTGCACACAGCCTCTATTTTATCCCTTCTAAGGTGAGAAATTTCCCTTTATGGTAATTACAAAGTCTGCAAAGTTCGTGTTCTTCTTGGGTGCAAGGCATGCTGGGATCTCAGCAGCAAGATAGAAGCTCAGACTCAGCAAAATGGGGGACGCAGTTGCTGGTCATGGCTGTGGTTTAGTGAGCCTGGCAGAGTTCCGGGCCTCACTGGTTAGTCAGGGCAAGGAGGGAAGGTTTCTGAGTGCTAAAGTTTAGAAGGCAAAGAACTTACCAAACTCCATTAGCCCAGTAAGCAGGGCATGGGCTAGCAGGATCCAGCCATGGGGAAGCCAAGTTAGTAGGAGCTAATTAGGGTTCCATGGTACTACTCACCACAGAGGACTCAGGGTGGAGCCCCATGGAGAAAGATGGCAATTAAGGTCTACACCCAGATCGAAGGAAACACTGAGGGTCTAGGGACCCTAATGAAATTCCAAGCCCCTTTTGTACTTCCCACTTCAGGAGAACAGAGGCAAGACTCAGCTTGGGAGGATATTTGGGGGAGACCTGCAGCTGAGCAGCTAGGAAAACGAGATTCAAAGTGAGCTAAGGTTGAGATCAGCCTCCTCTTTCTCTGCCCTTTTATCAACTCAGAGCGACCTATCCCCTACTTCAGACCCCCAAGTCCCTGTTTTCTTCACTTCCTTGCCCCTATCAAAATACTGAGAGAATACTGCTACTTATTTTGATGATTAATTGAAATGTACTAAACATTTAGTGGTTTAATACCCACAGCTCATTTTGAAAACTCCCACCTCTAGCTCACGCTATGCAATTGGTCAAGGGCACACCTGTTAACCTAGGCCTCCAAGTGTCTCTGACACAAAAGACTCTGCCCTCAAATAGCTGATCCCAAATAAGAAGGGGTTTTTCTCTCTGGAAATGGAAATTGAAGGACACAGAGATAAGTAGCCAAATGAGGGGGCACTGGAACAGTCAGGCTGGGGCAGTTATATGGGGACAGGAAGAGCTGAAGTTATAGAAGAACAGAAATTATGAGCAAGGAAAAGAAGCCAGTTGGTAGGGAACACACAAAACAGATGCGGAAGGAGTCTCATCTCCTTGTGGGCTCTCCAACACCCAGCTCCAGAGCCCTGAATGTCTGCTTCAGCGGTACCGGGCTTCTTGTCCCTGGGTTTCTATGAAACTCTTCCCCACATACTTCTTCAACTGCCTTGAGAAAAATATTGTTCCTTATATCAAAATGATCCTCAATCTATAACAAAGCTATACTGTGTTTAAATCAATGTATTAATTCAACCAATCATTAGATATTAATCTTTGTGTTTAGTTGCAGTAAAGAGAGATTTTATTTGGGGGGCAGGGGCAGAAGAGAGGGAATCACAAAATCATTCAGGACTATCTTTAAAGCTGGTCCAAAAAATATATCTAATTTCTTCTGGTTGGATGAATTATTGGGGTAAAGATCAAAAGAGATGTCTTCCCTTTTTGCTGGTGTCAGTCTTTTCTTCTGTTCCTTCACACTTACATAGGCGCATGTGTGTGCACTTGCTGGAAGCTTATTTTCTGTTGCTGCTGGCTGACCTTGTCATGGGCCTGTCCACACAGATCTGTAGTACACCCTGTTCTGCCTCAGCACCTCCAGTTCTCACACCAACCTTCATCTTTTTTTCTTCTTCTTTTGAGAGAGAGAGCATGCAAGCAAGGAAGAGGGGCACAGGGAGAAAGACAGAATCTTTTCTTTTTATAACTTTTTAAAAACATTTATTCACTTTTGAGAGAGACAGAGCATGAGCAGGGGAGCAGAGAAAGAGGCAGTCACAGACTCCAAAGCAGGCTTCAGGCTCTTAGCTATCAGCACAGAGCCCAACATGGGGCTTGAACCCATAACCCTGAGATCATGACCTGAGTCAAAGTTGGCTGTTCAACCAACTGAGCCACTCAGGCACCATCCCCACCTACCCCCCACTTGTGAGAGAAAGAGAGAGAGAGAGAGAGAGAGAGAGAGAGAATGAATCTTAAGCAGGCTCCATGCTGGGCTCAGTCCCATGACCCTATAATCACGACCTGAGCCGAAATCAAGAGTCAGATGCTCAATCAACTGAGCCACTCCGGCTCCCTACCAACTTTCTTCTTTACCTAACATTCACTCTTTGTATCCACTGCCCTGGACTCCTAAAAATTTCTGTGCTTTCTGACCCATTCATCCTTAGTACCTAATAAGATTTCTACCCTCTAATTCTTTTATCTCTTTGTAGAAGATGTGCCCAAACCTATTATTTGTCCTTGGGTAATCAGTTTCTGATAATATAAGCATTCCTGCAACAATGTCTTTCATGAATAGTGACATATCTGAATGAGGGATCACAGATTTATTTTGAAAACAGCCCTGCTACATTTCTACTCACTCATGCAATATACCAGAACTAGCTGGCATGTGATAAGCATTCACCTCTGGAGGGCTTTTTCCTTTCCCAGCAGTAAGCCTGGGTCTTCCTCGTGGCCGCTGCTATGCTGTCCTGCTAACACATCACACTGGACCGCAATTACTTGTTTTCATGTCTAACTCCTCTGAGACTGAGACCCTTACAGAGGTTTTTATAGATTGAGCGCACAGTACAGAGACTAAATGTGGATTATAATAGGGCCTATAAAGGTTCTGTTATAATAGAACCTTTGGGGTTCTTAAGAGAATTAAATTAGTTTAAATTAAGTGCATGTAAAGCATTCACAGTATTATAAGTGTTCAATAAACATGAGCAGCTACTGTTATTATTACTATTATTAATAATAAAATTTGTTTCCTTATACCCAGGTTTCTGTCTGGGTACTTCGTGGGTGATGTGCCATTCAGATGGGTAATGTACAGGAGATGAAATGTGGGAGTTGGAGCAAAATAATTAGTTCATTTTTGGACATTGCCCTCACTGCCTGTGAAGAGACCAGGCATAAAGCAGACTTACTACATACACCCATAGCTGGAACTCAAATGTCAACTAAATGAAAGAATGTTCATTCAATAAATCATTCATTCATTCACTCATCCATTCATTCAGTGAAAGAGTTCTTGAACCTGACTTAACCCTAGCTATTTAATAACTTTGAAGAAAGGGATCAAAGCAAACTTAATGTTTACTTTAAAATGCATGCACCACTGGGGCACCTGGGGGGCTCAGTCAACTAAGCATTGACCTCAGCTCAGGTCATGATCTCGTGGTTTGTGGGTCTGAGCCCCGTGTTGGGCTCTGTGCTGACAGCTCAGAGCCTGAAGCCTGCCTAGGATTGTGTCTCCCTGTCTCTCTCTGTCTGTCTTTCTTTCTCTCAAAAATAAACATTAAGGGGCACCTGGGTGGCTTAGTCGGTTAAGCGTCCGACTTTCGCTTAGGTCATGATCTAGCGGTTCGCAGGTTCGAGCCCCGCGTCGGGCTCTGTGCTGACTGCCAGCTCAGAGCCTGGAGCCTGTTTCAGAGTCTGTGACTCCCTCTCTCTCTGACCCTCCCCTGCTCACGCTGTCTCTCTCTCTCTCCTAGAAATAAATAAAACATTTAAAAAAAAACATTAAAATAAATAAATAAAATGTATCCACCCTTAGTACAATTATGTTATAGTACTAAAAAACTGGAAAACACTGATACATTATATGGTTTAAAACTTCCTTCACCAAATAATCAAATGCTTATTTACTACCTTCTATTATGGGGCTTTAACGCCCTGTGTAAATCATCAATGTTCACTGGATTGAAACTAATTTTGGATTCACTGCTCAAACATCCTAGCTGACCATGACTGTCATCTAAAGACTTAAGGTGCCTGATTTCCTTTTTCCCTATGACACAGTCCTTAAGTGCCTCTAGTATTGAGATGTCATACCAATTTTTAAAAATCTCCCTAATCTATTCTGCAATTGTAAAAATACAGACGATCATGAAGGTGGAGGAGATGGGAGGAAGAAGGAATGAAAGAAGAAGAAAAAGGAAAGAAGGAAGTAAGGTAGGACAGAAAGACTGTTCTATGTCCACATCACTAAATGGGTAGCAAGTAGGAGGAAATCATTTGCTCTTTCCCTTCCTTTTCTCTTTTAAAAAATTATTTTTATTTTAATTCTACTATAGTTAACATATAGTGTTATATTAGCTTCAGGTGTATTCCTTTCCTTTTTTTCTTTTCTTTTTTTTAAGATTTTATTTTAAAGTGATCTCTATACCCAACATGGGGCTCGAACTCACAACCCCGAGATGAAGAGTCACATGCTACACCAACTGACCCAGCCAGGTACCCCGCCTTCTTTTTTTCTTAAAATAAGATGATGAATGGGGATTATAAAAAAAATAGGTTGAATAATAATCTGCTTTCTCTGATTCCATCAAAGATAAGGGCTATAGCAATGACCAAGTGGCAAGACTTAATAACAAGGCATTTGATGTAACTTTTCTTTCCTGAAGGTTACTATCAATCTTTTGTATCCACTAGCATTTTTCCACACTCCTTAAACCAACTCTTTCACATCACTTCCATCCATATTTCCTTCCTCAGGGTTTTACCCTAACAACCTCATTTCTTAAAACATATCTGTGCATTTTATTTGAAAAGATTTTGACTGGAAAAGTTACATCTCAAAATGGTCAAAATCATGTTCCCAATTCCAGATTAATAGAAAGCTTGAATTACAGTTAATTACTTAGGTCTTTAACCAGTCAGGTTCTGTTGAGTGCAATTCACTGAGACATCACTATGGAAACCACAGGGTGTAGCAGGAGGTAGTACCAGTGACTCAGCAGGTGTTACTTCCTTTCCAGTCAGTAGTACCCAATGCCCTGCCAGGATGCCAGGCAAACACCATAGTCCGTTTCATGTTTTAGGTGGTATATACACACTGACGTTCACTGGGCTAACGTGCAAATCGGACTTCAGATCAGCCAGAACATGAGCAGGAAAAGCAGCAAGAGAAAGATCAGAGTCAAATGATGGAAGAGAAAGGAAAAAAAAGCAAGCTTCCATTTCACTCAACTTTGTAAATCAGTGAATATTGGCCTCAGGGACTGGAATTGATTACTCAGAGGAGGCTGTAAGGGAACGATGTGCTTTCCTGCTAGCCTCATTCTTATTGCCTGTAAGATACTGCTAGATAAACTTTTCTTAATGAAGTATAAACTGCTTAAAATTTGCAGTTTGGAATATTGATTTTTAAAAAAAGAGGATCCCTGTTGTTATTTCTGTACTGGCTTGGCTACATTTGACCAAAGCAAGGTTTCTCAGCAATGGCACTATTGACCTTTTGTACCAGATAATTATTTGTGGGGGAAGGGGGTACTGTCCTCTGCACTGTAGCATGTTCAGCAGCAGCCCTCCCTGGCTTCTACCTAAGAGATGCCAGTAAAAATCTTTCCTCCACTGGGAATAATAATAATAATAATAATAATAATAATAATATCTCCAGACACTGTCAAATGTCCCCAAAGGGACAAAACTGGCCTCAGCTGAGACCACAGAGCTACAAGTTAAAAGCCCTGCTCTGAGGTAACTGGGAGCTCAGAATCCAGACTCTTGTTAAACATTTTTAAGGAAAAAAAGTAAGGTTTTGAATTAAACTCTTAAACTTCAATGCTAGAGCATTAAGACTCATTTGAGAAGTGGTTCCCCTCCCTGAATATGTGCAGTATGTGAAAACTGTTTGGGGTGTTGTTTTTTTTTTTTTTAAGCCTAGATGACATGATATTACTAAAAACTCCACCAAAAACTATTAGAATAAACAAATTCAGTAACGTTGCAGGATACAAAATCAACCTTAAAAAGTCTATTATGTTTCTATACAATAATAATGAATTTTTAGAAAGAAAAAGTAAGAAAACCATCTCGTTTACAATTATATCAAAAAGCATAAGATACCTAGGAATAAATCTAACCAGGGAGGTGAAAGACCTGTACATTGAAAACTATAAAACATTGATGAAAGAAGCTGAAGATGACACAAATGAATGGAAAGATATGCTCATGGATTGGAAGAACAAATATTTTTAAAATGTCCATACTGCTCAGAGCAATCTATGGATTTACTGCGATCTCCATCAATATCCAATGGCATTTTTCACAGTTGTAGAACAAATAATTCTCAAATTTGTATGGAACCACAAAAAACCCTAAATAGCCAAAGTAATCTTGAGAAAGAACAAAGCCAGAGGCATCTTTTTTCCTGATTTTATTTTTTTTTAATGCTTTTTATTTATTTCTGAGAGACTGAGAGAGAGAGAGAGCATGAGCAGGGGAGGGCCAGAGAGAGAGGGAGACAGAGAATCTGAAACAGACTCCAGGCTCTGCGCTGTCAGCACAGAGCCCTACACGGGGCTCAAACCCATGAACCACGAGATCATGACCTGAGCCAAAGTCGGACACTTAATCCACTGAGCCACCCAGGCACCCCTATATTACATATTATAAACTATATTACAGAGCTATAGTAATTAAAACAGTGTAGCACTGGCATAAAAGCAGACACATAGATATATGGAACAGAACAGAGAATTCAGAAATAAACCCACACTTACATAGTCAAGTAGTGACGACAAAAGAGCCCAGAACATACAACAGAGAAAGAACTGTCTCTTCAATTTATGGTGTTGAGAACACTGGACAGCCACATGCAAAAAACTGAAAATAAACCACTATCTTAAATCATCCCCAATGATTAACTAAAAACGGATTAAAGACTTGAACGTAAGACCTGAAAACATAAAACTCTGGGAAGAAAACAGGCAGTAAGCTCATTGACATTGGTCTTGGTGATGACTTTTTGGATCTGACACCAAAAGTAAAAACAAACAACAGGGACTACATCAAACTACTACACTGCAAAGGCAACCATCAACCAAAAAAAAAGGCAACCTATCAAATGGGAGAAAACACTAGCAAATCATATATCTGATAAGGCGTTGATATCCAAAATATACAAATAACTCACACAAGTCAAGAGCAAAACACAAACATTCCAGTTAAAAAATGGGCAGAGGATCTGAATACACATTTTTCCAAAGAAGACAAAGGTGGCCAACAGGTGTGTGAAAAGGCACTCAAATCACTAATCGTTAGAGAAATGCAAATAAAAACCACAAAGAGATACCACTTCACACCTTTTAGAATAGCTACTATTATTATTTTTTTTAATGTTTATTTATTTATTTTGAGAGAGAAAGTCAAGAGAGCATAAGTGGGAGTGGGGCAGAGAGGAGGAGAAAGAGAATCCCAAGCAGGCTCCACACTGCAGTGCTCTACATGGGGCTCAATCTCATGAACCACGAGATTATGAGCTGAGCCAAAATCAAGAGTTGAATGCTTAACCCACTGAGCCACCAAGGCACCGCAAGAATGGCTATTATTAAAAGAAAAAAAAAAAACAAAACAGAAAGAAAACAAGTGCTGGTAAGGTATGGAGTAAAGGGAACCCTCGTACACCTTTGGTGGGTATATGAATTGGCAAGGCCATTAGGGAAAACCGTATGGAGGTTCCTTGAAAAAATAGAACTACCATATGATCCATCAATCTCACTTCTGGATATATATGTAAAGGCACTGAAATCAGGATCTCAAAGAGATCTCTGCACTCTCATGCTCACTGCAGTATTATTCCCAATAGCCAAGCATGAAAGCAACTTTACTGTCCATCAACAGATAAAAAGATTTAAAAAACCATCTACACATACATCTACACATACACATTATAAAATTTTTCGGCCATAAAGAAGAAGGAAATCTTGTCATCTGTGACAAAATGGATGGGCCTGGAGGGCATGCTGTGTGCCAGTCTCAGCTTATCAATAACTAGTGTTGTGACTAAGCCAGCCCTTGTGGTTCTTATTATGAGTATGACTGCAAGATGCCCTCAGCAATAACCATCAGGAAACTTTGAAAGAAACAAGGTTAATTACTTATAGGATCATCCTTGGCTACACAGAGAAGTTTTAGAGAGAAAAAGAGAGAAGGTTTGCATGGGCCTAGGGTTCTGCTTTTATTAGGGTTGAGGATGAGGGTCTAGGGTTCAGGCTCACTCTTTATTGGAGAATTTAAAGCAGAATAGAGGAAATTTAAGGTGTGGAAAGAGAAAAAAACAAGTGGCCCAAGTAGTCAGTTATCAAAATCAACCTAGCTGTCTAAAATAAAGAGGACTGGTAGGGGAGAGGCTTTGTGGCCTGACTTCTCATCTAGTCCTATGGTGGGTAAGGTCTTTATTCAAGATAGCCATCTTCGAAATAGATGCCTCAGCAATCAAAGCCTAAGTCAGGTACTTGCATTACAAAAGTAAAGCCAAAGATCAAGGCTTTGGGGCACTTGGGTGGCTCAGTTGGTTAAGCGTCCTACTCTTTTTTTTTTTTTTTTTCTTATTTCTGAAAGAGAAAGACAGCATGAGCAGGGGAGGGTCAGAGAGAGAGACACAGAATCTGAAGCAGTCTCCAGGCTCTGAGCTAGCTGTCAGCACAGAGCCCGACGCAGGGCTCAAACCCATGAACCATGAGATCATGACCTAAGCCAAAGTTGGACGCCCAACCGACTGAGCCACCCAGGCGCCCCAGGCATCCTACTCTTAGTTTCAGCTCAGGTCATGATGTCGGGTTCATGGGCTCCAGCCCCACATCAGGCTCCACAGCCAGAAGTCTGCTTGGGATTCTCTCTCTCACTGCTCTTAATCCATACATGTGCACAGGTGCGCACACGCTCTCTCTCTCTCTCTCTCAAAATAAATAAATAAACATTTAAAAAAAAAACAAAGATTAGGGCTTATACTACAGGGAATTAGGCTAAGTGGAAATAAGTCACAGGAAAAGATAAATATTGTATGATCTCACTTATATGTGGAATCCAAAATAAAAACAAAACAAGCAAAAAACTAAGCTTATAGACACAGACAATAGATTGTTGGTTGCCAGAGGCAGGGTTGGGAAGAGTCATGGGTGAGCAATATGGGTCAAGAGGGTCAAAAGGTAGAAACTTCCAGTTATAAAGTAATAAGTCCTGGGGATGTAATGTACAGCATGGTTCTAGTATGGTTACTATAGTTAATAATACTGTGTTGTTTTAAAGCTGCTAAAAGAATAGGTCTTAAAACTTTTCATTACAAGAAAAAGAATTTTAATTACGTATGGCCATCATTTCACAGTATATACAAATATCGAACCATATGTTATACATCTGAAGCTAATGTTACATGTCAATTATACGTCAAAAAAGGTTTAACCTATACATTCATTTCATCAACATCTTTGTCTGAGTTGAGAACTCAGTGGCCATTAGTGATAATGAGCTCTGTGACCTTTCACCTTCCATCACTCCCCTCTGTGCTTCAAGTAAAAAATGAAAAAAGATGAGGGTGAATATCTAAACTTTCAAAAGTGGCCAGATGGTTTATGGATAGGCCAGAACCATGAAATGGTATCTTTTTCATCATTGAAAACCATGGTTTATTCCCTTCAATAAATAGAAAACTCTGTGTTCCTCTTTTGTGTTTTATATAATTGAAGAAGAAACACATCATGGTCAAAAAGAAATCAAGCAAAGGGAAAAACTGAGGCTTTGTTTCTTAATAGTATAATTTGATATATGCACTCTCATCCCCCATTCCTTTTTTTTAAGCTTTTTTTTAGCTTATTTATTTACTTTGAGAGACAGAATGAGCAGGTGTGACCAGGAGAGGGGCTGAGAGGGAGAGAGAGAATCCCAAGCAGGCTCTGTGCTGTCAGCTAAGAGCTGGACACAGGGCTCAAACTCACAAACTTCAAGATCATGATCTGAGCCAAAACCAAGAGTTGGACCCTTAACTGATTGAGTCACCCAGGCGCCCCTCATACTCCATGCCTTAGGAATAATGGTAGAGACCTGCTTGGTTATAGTGATTACTCTTCAATGAAACAACAAAATCAGAAAGGGATTTTAAAATATCTATTTGGCCTAACTTTAAATATTTGACTGTATTTTTGTGTATGGATATAAATTCACAATTTGAATCAATTATTTCAATTAACTGATTCAAACTGAGGTGTAGTATGAATGACAAAAATAGCTCATATGTTTTCATAAAGGTAAATTTAAGCAGTTATGCTGCAAAGTATAATGGCATGAATTTAATCAACATTTTATTTTATCAAATAAATTTTTTGATGTTAACACCATCAAAAAACATGTTTTTATTCATGCACATGAACAATATGCTTTTTGATATTTCAGGACAAAATATATTTTAAAGAGGCATTTCTAAATAAAGACATTCTGCACTCAGACATATGGAGGACAAAGGTATTAGGAGAAAAGTGTTAAGTCATGAAAATATGTAACTAAAATCATCAGCAAACATTCCCTCAAGAATGCAACTGGGTTTTATTTCATGTCAACAAACACTTAATGAGCACCTACTACGTGCCAAGTGCTAAACGTTGAACTTGGCTTCTTTCTCTGCCATGGTTACACTCAATTCCGTGACAGTTAATGTCACTTAAGACCAATATTTAAATAGCACTTTGCAATGAATTGCACTTTCACTCACATTACGTTCAAGGTAAGTAAAAAATTAGTGTAAATATTAAATGATCTAAGACTTCCCATGTAGAAATATAAACAGATACTAAATAAGAATGACAGCTAGTAGGTACGGCGGCCACGGAAATGTGCCACTCAGGTCTCCTTCAAGAGAAGCAGCAGCGGGGAGCATGGCTGACTAAGAACCCAGCTGCAGCCCCAGTCCACCCCCAAGGCTAGGCTTTCGTCAGCTGTTCCGAGAGATTGAGCACAGTAGGGGTCTTAGTTCTGCCCCATCCCTGAGGGACTAAGGAATTCTCTGATAGGCAACTTTGGCTCAAGGACTCCCCAGTGACTCAGCTAACGCTTTCTTAGAACTGCGCTGCCTGCCACATGGGGCTCTCCTGTCGCAGGTGTCAAGCCTACAGTCCCGACAGAAGGCTCTCCCTGCGTACTTCTGCTCCTGCCTTTTAACCTTCACAGATACTTCCCTCCAATAAATCTCTTGCTTGTCTAACTCTGTCCTGGCATCTGTTTGTCAGAGGACCTGAATAGAACCTGATAGTAGGAGTGGTGCAAGCAAATGAGAGGTCAGATGGACTTTGGAGATAGGCTCACTCACTGCCTGGCTGATAAAATGGCCCAACTGCTCAAGATTCCAGTGTGATGAGCTAGGAAAATGTCCAGAGGGGAGGAACTACCCTTGCAGGTATGATGATTCAAGCATTTTTTTTAAAGTTTATTTATTTATATTTGAGAGAGAGAGAGAATCCCAAGCAGGCTCCGAGCTGACAGCTGACAGTGCAGAGCCTGACTCGGGGCTTGATCCCATGAACCATAGTTCGTGACCTAAGCCCAAATTAAGAGCCGGACACTCAGCCGACTAGGCCACCCAGGCGCCCCGATAATTCAAGCCTTTGAAAGAGATGAGGGCACAATGTCTCCAGGGACAACAGAGTTGCTACTTATTAAAGTTGTACTGGTGCCCAGCCGAAGAATAATGAGAAACTGAGGGCCGTTAATTAAAGGCTAAATGTGAGAACCAGAGACCAGACTCTGCTAGTTTACAAAGCAGCTCTTACCTCCTGCAGTGAAGGTGCAGACAAAGCTGAGGAGCAGACAGAGGATTTGACAGTGGGACTTGCAGAGCTCCTGATACATTTAAATGCTCAGCCAACGTGGGTCTGCTTTGCTAAGGAAAGGGCTGTGGTGGGGAAAACACAGAACACTGAAACATGCGGTGGGAGAACTCCAAGGATATTCTGATGATTTGCACACTGCAAACCTCCCTGAACCCTTAGAGCTTGGAGGGGTGGGTGGTCTAGTCCTTCTCAGTAAGAGCTAGCACTTCTTCTATATGGGAAGACACCACAGAGGCTTCTTCCCTGCAAGTCAATGGTATGGAGCACTCCCTGTCTACACTCTGGACTGCTGGGCCAATAACTGGAGTTAAATTCCAGCATTTTTTGGTTAGGGATATATTGAGCCTGACACGAAAAGAAACAGATTACACACCAAAGGAGCTGCAAGAATTAGTTATACTGGCAGGAGCCATGGGAGTACTGCTGGGACTGAACTTCAAGGGGGCAGGGGTTTAGTACTGAAAGAGGAAGAATCATTTCTTTTGCCATGGGATTTAGCCTCCTGACAAGGACCCTAGGGAAAGGGGGACACTCACTGTTAGGATGGCTCCTAGAAGCATGGATAAAGTGCTGGCCAATGTTGAACAAAGTAGAAACACCTTGTTGCCCTGGCAGCCTGTAGAGGAAGAAATAAAGAGTGGAGGGAAGTTGGCATAATGGATAGATATATTACATAAGGCCAGACACTACCAGATTCTGTTCGTGGGAAAGCCTAGAAGATACACCATTGACCAAAGTCAATAGGGATGTGCTGGTGAGAGGAGCACTAACATCACCAAATAGTTCAGTGCTGGTTCTCTGCTGCAGCCCAGAGCTGATGGTCAGAAAAGTAATCAGAGAGGTGAGCTCATTAAAATCCATCATGATCATGCCCTTACCCCCAAACACACACCAGTAATAGAGGTCAAGTGGTGGTGCTTACCTATTAAAAGCTAGGAGACAGTAATGACCAGCAAGGTTAGAGGGGCAGTCAAAGAGCTTAATCTGCAGGGAGTTTGGGAAGTCATCACAGTATGGTGTCACTGAGGATAACAGAGGGATATCCATTAATGGTACTCTTTGAAAGCTACAGCTAGAAAAAGGCAAGGACGGAAAAGGACAAGTGTAATCACAGTGAAAAGGCACAATCTCTTGCTCGGTTACCAGACTTGAGCTGGAACTGCTGACTGAAGAGGTGGCTAGGTCCCTAATGGGAGAGACCTTGCAAAACCACAAGTATATGCTATAATGGTTTCTCAAAAGGACCTATAACCATTTGCTTATTGTAACTGTGCACTGGAGAAAGGGGAATGCCAAGATATTGCAAGGATTTTTGGACCCAGGGTCTGACATTTTATTCCCAAAGACCTGAAGAGTCATCACAGCTTATAGGGGAATCTTGTGTATGGAAATCTATCTAAAGTCTAACTTATGGTGGGTCTACTGAGTCCATGGACCCACCCGGTTGTCATTTTCTCAGTTCCCAAGTGTGTAATTAAAAATGATATAGTTGGGGGGTACCTAGGTCGCTTAGTTAGTTAAGTGTCTGACTTCGGCTCAGGTCATGGTTTTGCAGTTCATGAGTTCAAGCCCTGTGTCCGGCTCTGCCCTGACAGCACACAGCCTCCTAAGGATTCTTTCTCTCCCTCTCTTTCTGCCCCTCTCCCACTTGCGCCATCTCTGACTCTCTCAAAATAAATAAACGTAAAAAAAATGATATACCTGTAGTTGGAGTAACTACCATTTTGGGTCCTTGACCATAGGATAAGAGCTGTGAAAAGAAAAACAAGTAAAAACCCTCTTAAATCCCCTCTCATTTCCCCAAGACAGTAAACCAAAAACAGTATTACACTGGGGGTGGATGGCAAGCAAGGAGCAGGTATGGTCTCTTTCATATCTCCATTTAATTTGCCAGTCTGACCTCTGCACAAAGCAGATGGATTGTGGAGAATACTGTAATGTACACTACTTCAAGGAGTCAAAAATTGTTGCTGGACTGGTCATAGTACTGTTGCTAGAGTTGATTTGTTGGTAGGCCTCAGGTACATGGTATTCCGCTATGGATTTGGCAAATGTGTTCTCTATTCAAGTTAGAAAAGAGGATCAGATCCAAAATCTGTAAAGAACTTACCAAACTCAACAGCTGAAAAACAAATAATCCAGTGAAGAAATGGGCAGAAGACAAGAATAGATACTTTTCCAAAGACAGATGGCCTACAGACACACAAAAAGATGCTCAACATCATTCATCATCAGGGAAGTACAAATCAAAGTCACACTGAGATATCACCTCACACTGGTCAGAGTGGCTAAAATGAACAAATCAGGAAACTCTAGATGCTGGTGAGGATGTGGAGAAAAGGGCACCCTCCTACACTGTTGGCAGGAATGTAAACTGGCGCAGCCCCTCTGGAAAACAGTGTGGAGGTTCCTCAAAAAATCAACACTAGAACTTCCCTATGAACCAGCAATCGCACTGCTATTACCCAAGAGATACAGGAGTGCTGATGCATAGGGCACATGTACCCCAATGTTCATAGCAGCACTCTCAACAATAGCCAAATCATGGAAATAGCCTAAATGTCCATCAACTGATGAATGGATCAAGAAGGTGTGGTTTATATACACAATGGACTACTACATGGCAATGAGAAAGAATGAAATCTGGCCATTTGTAAAAGCATATGGAGGGTGTTATGCTAAGTGAAATAAATCAGGCTGAGAAGGACAGATACCGTATGTTTTCACTCAAATGTGAAACAGAAGAAAGTTAACAGAGGCCCATGGGTGAGGAGAAGGGGAAAAATAGTTAAGGAGAGGGAGGGAGGCAAACCATAAGAGACTCTTAAATACTGAGAACAATCTGAGGGCTGATGGGGTTGGGGGAGAAGGGAAAATGGGTGATGGGCATTGAGGAGGGCACCTGTTGGGATGATCACTGGGTGTTGTATGTGAGCCAACTTGACAATTAATTATCTTTAAAAAAAAAAAAAAGAGGATCAGAAAATCCACACTCAGATGTAATGAATAAATTTCACTTAGTTTTGTCCTAGGGCTTTTCACTCTCCTGTGCTCTCATAGTCCAACAAGATCCAGGCTGACTGGACATCCCACAGAGCATTTATACATTGCATTTATGACTTCCTGCTGACTGGACAGGACAAGTAAGAGATAACTGACATGCTAGAAGCCTTGGTAAGATACATGTGGTCAGAAGGGCAAGAAATTAATCCTATCAAGATTCAGCACCTCCCACATTAGTGACTTTTTAGGGGTCCAGTGATCAGGGGCATGTCACAGTGTCTCTTCCAAAATGTTAACTGCTGCATTGGAAGGAAGCATTGTGCCTAATGGACACATTTGAGTCTGCAGGGCAACCCATTTCACATCTAGAAATACCTACTGCTTTGGTTCATCTGCTGGGTACTACAGAAGGCTACAGGCCTTGAGTGGAGCCCAATCAGGGAATAGTTCTGTAGCAGGTCTAGGCTGTGGCACAGGCAGCCCTGAAGCTTGGGCCACAAGATCCAGTAGACCCTACAGTATAGGAAGCACCACTGGTAGAAAAAGATGCAGTGTGGAGTTTCTGGTAAGCCCCGTGGGAGAATCACAAGACCTTAGGATTTCAGAGCAAGGCCATACTATCTGCAGTGCAAAAGTATACCTTTTGGGAAGTAGGTCTTGGCATGTTTACTGAGCTCTGGTACGACACAGGATGCTTGATGATGAGCACCAAATAACCATTTGTCCACAAATGCCCATTTTGAGTTGAATTTAGTCAGAACTGTCAAGACATAAAATTGTATGAAGTCAGCAGCAGTCCATCCGAAAACAAGAGCAGCACATCTGAGGTAGACCCTGAGAAGGACCACAGGGCACAAGGAAGCTGTATGAGCAGGTAGCTTAGTCACCCGCCATAGTTGCATCAAGGTCATTCCCCCCATTTGCACCGACAGCCATGAGGGGTAAACCAGCTGAAGGAGGTGGATAATGACCAAGCGTAGTTAACTGATAGGTTGGCGTGGCTCAGTATATGGGCACAAGGCACAAATGGACCATGGCTGCATTAAAGGCACATAAAAAGGTGGCCTTGAAAGACAGTGGTGAGGGAAGACCTTCTCGATGGGTAGATCTATGAGCAGTGTACCTGGTTATCATTTTATGCAGAAGTGGCCTTAGGTGAGATTCCTGGGCAGTGGTCAATGACTGGTCAGGGTGTGGAAGGATGAGTGCTAAAAGATCCGACAAGGAGGTATAGAGTAGAGCTTTATGGATGAACACAAGGGGGTCAAGAGTAGATATCCTGTATAACATGTTAATGTCTACCAACAAAATCCACCATGAAGAGGCTCTCAACCACCAAGTAGACAAAATAACTCCATATGTTATTAATCTAAATAATTTATTATTAGCCAGCCTGGAAGAGGCACAGGGGCACAGGGACGGAATGGCTTGCGGCAAAGACAAAGGCTATGAATGAGCTCAACAGATGAATCCCACTCACCAAAGCTGATCTAGCTATTGTGGCTCTGACTGTCCAAACTGTCAGTGACAGAGACCAGTACTATGCTGATATGGCAATATTTATTCCCTGAGAAGAACAAAAGACCATTTGGTGTCCATGAGACTACGCTGGATCCCTTTGATCCTAGAAGGGCCAGCAAGTCACCTTCACAGAGATACCTATGCCGGCATCCCCAG
Organism: Hyaena hyaena; assembly: GCF_003009895.1. Lineage (NCBI taxonomy): Eukaryota > Metazoa > Chordata > Mammalia > Carnivora > Hyaenidae > Hyaena > Hyaena hyaena. Next base: position 3,073,974 of record NW_024080711.1, on the reverse strand, counting down.
AGAGAAGTCACAAAGCCTCAGTCAGCACCACTATCTGAGTATTAATGGAATGCCAAATTCACAGGCATGAATCCCACTCAACACGGTATTCATCCAGGAACCCTACTTCAAAGCAAAGCAGGTAACAGACTGAGCCCAACCAAAGGACCCCATGGGTCAAATACCACACACGGTATAGTAATATGCAGTCTCACAGATCACTGGAATGGCCTACTAAGGACATAATGTAAGCACCAGCTCAGATACAATATGGTAAAAGGATGGAGTACCACCCTTCTGAATGCAGTACATCCATCAAGCACAAACTTTTATATGTATCTGAGGACAAAGGGAGAAAAGGAACAGCTCCATTCATTCCTAGTGACCCAGTGCTTACCATTCCTAAGACTCTGGCTCTGCAGGGTTAGAAGAACCAGTTACCAAAGGGGTATATTCTTGCCATGGAATACAGAATTCCCACTGAACTCTAAGTTATGACTATCACCAAGGCATTTTGCACTTCTGTCCAGCAGGCTAGAAGAGTGATCAGCCTCCTGGAAGAAATAATTGATTTCAACCAGAGGCAGTTGGGGGGAAGATAGAAGAAATATATGCATAACACAGGCAATCCCTTTGGTGGCTGCTGGTATTCCCTTGCCTCACAGCAACTGTTAATCAATATGTGTAGCAACCCCAGTCTAAGAAGGGTAGGATTACCAAAGATTCAGACTCCTCAGGAATAAAGGTTTACATCCTACTATTAGATGAGCCACCAAACTTGCTAAGGTGATGGCTGTGAATGAGGAAAATTTAACACAGATGACAGAAGACAGAGAAGATAAATGCTAGTTGTGGCTTTTCAGAGGCAGGGGTTACTCACCATCCCACCAAACTCCTTCTTCCAAAAGAGGCGCATGGAAATCACAGAGGAGTTGCTCCCCAAACCTGTAAGCAGTGGATCTGTGTGGCACAAGAGGTGCAGCTATAGAAATGCTCTGCTCAGAATTCCTTCAAGAACTGGCTGCAAGAAGTACGGCTGACAGAGTCCTACCTGCCACCACAGCATTTGCTCTAAGGTCATACTTCCCCACAGCGGCTCCCGGCCACTGACTGAGCACAGTGAGGGTACTAGTGCTGGCCCATTCCTGAATACAGGGCTCCTCTGACAAGCAACTTTGCTTCTGGGACACCCCATCAGCCTGGCCCAACCTTTCTTAGAACCGCACTGCAGCCTGAGGCTCCTCCCACCCAGTCCAGACACACGGCTCTCTCCCCGGTGTACCGCTTCCTCCTCTTTATCTTTTACAGACAGTTCCTGCCAACACATCTCTTGCACATCTCGTCCCATTTAGGCACCTGCTTCTCGAACTGCTTCAGACTGACCAAGGCTCGTGTTTTTGGATCAGTATTTGCATAATTTCTTTGAAACTACACATGAACCAGTAGCAGGATAGGTACACAAGATAACTTGGTTCACCTTGAAAATCAAGTAATTAAGGCCTACAACAGATCATATAGATTAAAAGGTAGATAGCTGATCTCTTCTCAGCTTTAAGAAATATACGGTAAAATATTTAAGATATCCAAGAAAGCATAAAAAATAGAATGAGCACACAACTTAAGAGATGACCTTGGTAAAAGAGATCAAGTCCCCTGTGTATCCCAGCCTGACTGTACTCTCCTCCTACACTCCAGATGTTGCTCTTTATCATCCCTGTGCAGTTATATTTTTACTACAAATGTATGCATTCTTTTTTTTTTTTTTTTTAAGTTCGTTTGAAATAGAGCAGGAGCAGAAAGGCAGACAGAGAGACAGGCAGGTCTCAAACTCATGAACTGTGAGATCATAACCTGAGCCAAAACCAAGTCATACACTTAACCGACCAAGCCACCCAGGCACTCACATATGTATGCATTCCTAAACATCTATTTTTGTGTTATTTATTTTTTATTTTTTTCTTATTTTAGAGAGCAAGAGAGAAAGAGCGAGCATGAGGAGGGAGAGGCAGGGGGAGAGAGACAGAATCCCAAGCAGATTGGGACTTGCTCTCACGATTGCTCTCATCTGGACCAAAATCAAGGGCCAGACACTCAACCTATTGAGCCACCCAAGTGCCCCTATTTTTGTGTATTTTTAAAAAATCTCCTCTTTACTTAAAATTTCCTAAAATTTGGGTTATATTCATAATAGATTTTATTAAACTACAATTTAAAAAACCAACATATGTCACAAAGAACTAATTTATGATTTATAAAGATTGAAGGGAAATTATTAGCATAAGTGGATCAAAGTTATAATGCTGAGATAAAGGATGTTTTATTATCTCGACTTGACCACAAATTATAATTCTTATTTATAAAAGTTATATAAATTCAAGCTGATCTTTAAAGTCTCAAAAAGCCAAATACAAATAAAACACAGAAAACTACTTGAAGTGAAAAAAGTTCTGACATAATTCTTCCCCAGGTTATATGTAATCATAGAAAGAATCATTGCACTAATTATCCAAAGTAATATTAAAGGTAACAAAAGAGATGTTTGGTATTGAATGTAAATTCAAATGTATAGTCCACCTATAATAATAGATCAAAGTGAAAGTATATCTGCATTTTCTAAAAGGAATAAGTTAGCTTACAAATACTGTATTCTTCAATGAAATAAGAAAGTAGATCAAGAATAAAATGTTGGACAGTCTTATCAACCAGGACACCCTCCAGGTAGTTTTTACAACTTATACACATGTAACTGAACCATTCGTTTGTTATTATTCTAGAGCCAGTATTTTTATTTACAGAGTTTGCAAATCAAAGTGTAACAAATCATCATGTATCAGGATTGGTAAGAATACCAAATATTATTTCACAACAGCCACTACGTGTTTCTTCTTCTCCGACACAATCGATACAGATCCGGGCTTGCTATGTTTGAGACGATTCACTTCCCTAGAAATAAACAAAATATACAAATATAAGCAAGTTTATCAGAAATCATCTTAACCAAAGAAAACATTCTCAGAAAAATCAGTCTTTTCTTTCACTAAAAAACTCCCTATTGAAAAAAGAATGTTTCCACGATGGGAATGGGTAAAAAGTACCCAGACATCAACTTCTAATAACTGATTTAATGCTTCTCTTATTATATAAGTGTCCTTTTCCAAAGAGAAGAACATTCTATGAGAAGAATGGTTGTGGGAGCTCTGCTTTAGATTCAAACGTCTATGATGAAGCATATTAGAAAATTTTTATTCAAGAAATGGGTGCTATGAGTTCTTTGCATTCTTTAACTTAGAAAATATATAATACTTCTTAATTGCAGCTTCATTAGAAATAATTTTCAAAAACATTATTTACAACAGTTTCTTTAGTATGAGCAGAAATGCTTCTTATCATGATGGAATTCAGAGTTACTGGTTGCCCTTTAAACATAATTTCAAAAATAGGTAATGGAGGGGTGCCTCGGTGGGCTCAGTCGGTTGAGTGTCCGACTTCAGCTCAGGTAGTGATCTCACAGTTCGTGGGTTCGAGCCCCACGTCGGGCTCTGTGCTGACAGCTAGCTCAGAGTCTGGAGCCTGTTTCAGATTCTGTGTCTCCCTCTCTCTCTGACCCTGTCCTGCTCGCGCTGTTTCTATCTCTCTCAGAAATTAAAAAAAAAAAAAAAAGGTAATGGAAATTCTCAGATAATTACTACTTCTCCTTCTACCAGGAAAAAGAAAAAAAATATATAAAAGCTCAGAAAGTGTTCAAAAACATCTCTAATGTATATCATCAACTATTCCCTAAAAGGGCAGCGTTCTGTGGTTTATTTTTGGTGAGACGAGAAGGGGGAGTTAGAAAAGGGCACTGAAATAGAATCAAATGCCCCAAATCATACTTTCGTCGACGAGCTTCTTTCATGATGCGCTGTTCCTGAATCTGGCTGTAGATGGATTTTGGTAGATGTCGGTGACGAGCAATGCGTTTTATATGAGGATGATGCTGAAATTTCTCTTTCAATTTTTGGTTATAATCTTTAGCTGCTTTTTCTCGTGATGTAAGCTGGAAAAATGCATTTTGATATTTCAATAAATGATGTGCTGTTTTTCTTCAAATAACAAAGCTAGGAAGCACCCTTTCTTACAAAAATTAAACTTCTACGACATACCACTCAAATTGCCAATGTAATTCTACCCTTTACAAGGTCAGGTTATTAATACCATCTCTGCTAACACTGAATTTCCTTTTAGGCAGTATGCCTACAATGAAGATAGATGCCATCAAGTCACATCAGTGCTGAGGGAGTAAGGCTATGTGGACCACTGACTCAGACCTTCTCTGGGCATAAATAACATTCTAAATTAATCCCTCAACATTTTTGGGGGATAAAACTACTGAAAACAGAAAAAAAAGGCATTCAATTCTAGAATAATAAGGCTTTGTTTAACAATGTTAAGGATGATATGATTTAAAGGAACTTACAATGAATTGAAAACTAGGCATAGTATAATACATACCAATCATTAAACCTAAAATAAAACTGTCCTTAATTACCATTTATCGTATCTTGACTTTCTTATTGGAGCTAAAGAGAAAATAACTCACACTTAACCTTTTTCTTTATTAACTCAGTATTTGTTGCTGATATAAACACTTTGAGTGTGTCTAACATTAAACATGAAACATTCAGAAAAACATAAAAAAAATAAAATAAAAACCAACCATAACCCCACAACCCAGAGATAGCTAGCCAATGATAAGATTTGTTACATCTTCTTTCAATCTTTTTTATAGTCTGAGGCTTTCTGTATTTTTTTGAAATTAGCGTTTCACTATCTTTGATATTAATAGATCTCACAGGGACTTGCAGCCTTTGATGTGCCTGATTACTATTCCTTTAACAGAACAGGACTTCTCAGTTCTAACCTTCTAGTCTCTACACCTTCTCTCCTTAAGGAAAAAACAAAGAATCAAGAAGGCTCAAATATAATCAAACATTTGAATTAACAAAGGTCTCTGAAGGTGCCTGTGACATGAAAAAAGTAAATCTCAATACAGCCTTGTCTGTAGATTGCTAACTTATTTCTTTTTATCACAACTATGCCAGTCTTATCAAAATAAAGTACTTCAAATGAATTCTCCTTACAATATAATCATACCCATTCATTATAATATAATCATACCCATTAAATTCGAAACTAGCTTTATGACAATGAAAGAAAATGGGATCTCTTACCACACCCAACTTTTCAGAAGCATTAGCTTTCCACAGACGAATGTTCATTTCATCAGATCCACACATAATATATTTGCTGTCAGAAGTCCATTTTACACAGATAACATGTTGCATTCTCTTCGTGTGATAGACTTCCCTACAGAAGAGGAATTAAGTTAAAATTAGGATTTTGGTACAGACTTTCTTTAACCACTGCCCATCAAGTATCTGGGTAGCACTTTTAGGTCTGAAGAGACTATAAAAGGGAAATTCAAATTAATTTTAATGTACCTTTATTGAACCAAAATAACAAGGTTCTATGCTAAGTGCTAAGGAGTTAAAAAAAAAAAAAAAAAAAAAAGCCCATCCTCAGAGAAATCACAATCCAGTAAGAAAAATAAATATATACAAACTAAGCAAAACTAGATGCCCAGAAAAGTTCACAAAATTACTGAAGACATATAACACAAATAAAATATGTTGAAACTACAGTTGTTTTTTAAAAGTAAGAAATCAGTTTTCTTTTCCTTCCAAATCAATTCAGGTAAACAATCACATTCCCCCCCCCCCATTTTACTGAAAAATAAAATAAATGCAATGGCATTCAAAGAGAACATCCTGATATGCTGATCCTAATGTCTGATTTCTCTTTTGATCAAGTTGTTTAAAAAGATTACTTAATTGAAGTGAGAGTTGATAATTTACACGTGTGAACAAAAAGGGAGGGTTACAGAAGTGTCTGATGAGTTAAGAATCATTTAATAAATAGAGATGTAAAATATCATACCTCTCTTGAAAGGCTGTGAAACATGCTAAGTGGATTCACAGAAGACACTATATTGGGAAGTGTTAAGAAGAGCATTAAAAAACAAGTAGAAGACAAGGTCAGGAAAAAGAGGGACTTCTGGAGAAATGCATTTTCCACATCTCAGTTAGATGACTCAAAATGCAGAAGAGAAAGGACACAAACTCAGCAAACTGCACAGAAAAAGAAAGCCCATACGCGATGACCAAACAGAAACCAGACTTATAAAAAAATATCTGAGATACACTCACAAAACTTGTCTTTTACACTGTTTCTAATGGAAACTTTTTTAAGCAGATGAGTGGATGTGTAGAGAAACCCTAAGGAATTTACTTCCAAAAGGGGAAGTATGGTTAGAAAGAATGTCTTATGAAAATGAAAACTAGATGTGATAGACTTTTTCTTCTCCTTTCAATGCTCTGCTTTTACAAGATTCATTTCTCATAATCTCACTTATTTAAGAGGCCCTTTTTTCCTTTAGCAGTATACTGAATTTAAATGATAGGAAATTCAATCAGGCTTTAGTAACCATTAAAAATAATCTCTTCATGTATTAGACCAGTCAAAGCTAGTGATTACTTAACCAAAATAGATCCTCTTTAATGGTAAACAATGCAGAGTTCTTAACTTCTAGATTTGTTTATGCATATTAAGGATTTATAAAGCTCACTAAAAGTTATACTGTTAAGAGATACATTTTAAAAACTTACATTCTTTAGTATACAAGTAAAATTATTCCATGTGAGGGGCACCTGGGTGGCTTAGTCAGTTAAGCATCAGCTCAGGTCATGATCTCACAGTTTTAGAGTTTGAGTCCCGTGTCAGGCTCTGTGCTGACAGTGAAGAGCCTGGAGCCTGCTTCAAGTTCTGTGTCTCCCTCTCTCTCTCAAAAACAAACATTTAAAAATTATTCCATGTGAATGCAAATAATTTACTTGTTTGCTTAGTAAATACTGAATGAAACCCAAAAGAAGCCTAATTTTAGGGGTGCCTGGGTAGCTCAGTTAGACATCCAACTTATGGTTTGGGCTCAGGTTATGATCTCACAGTTCGTGAGATCAAGGCCCAAGCCCCAGGTTGGGCTCTGTGCAGACAGCTGTTTGGGATTCTCTCTCTCCCTCTCTCTCTGCTCCTCCACTTGTTCTCTCTCTCAAAATAAGTAAAATAAACTTTGGGCGGGGGGGGGGGGGGAGAGCCTAATTTCAAATATTGACTTACATGTAGCTTTTAATAATCTATTAAAAGTTTACTTTAAAAATACACTTTAACCATTTTAAGGTCTTTCAAAGAAAAACATTTTAAAAATAAAGATTATTCAAAGCACTGGCAGTGTTATTTGATGTTTGTAATGAACTAGAGCAGACTGCAGAATCAACTCGAACCAGCTTTTAAGCAGATGAAGGCAATGATCAGAGGAAATACCACTTACATCTAAATCCAACAAGTAGCATATACTACACCATTGTGATTGCAAAAGTCTCCAAATGACATTAGGAGACAGTTTCCTAGAAAGGAAGCATAATTTCTTACTTCATACAATTTTGGAATTACTTGAACTTTTAAGATAGACCTGCATTTAGCTGCCCTCAATGGCTTTGGAATAATTCAGCTTGAACTCAGACGTAGGGGCCTTGAGATCATAGGTGCCTAAACATCCTCAATTCTCTTAGTCTTTTTTTTTTTTAACGTTTATTTATTATTAAGAGACAGAGAGAGATAGAGCATGAGCATCAAGGGGCAGAGAGAAAGGGAGACAGAATCCGAAGCAGGACCCAGGCTTCAAGCTGTCAGCACAGACCCCAACACAGAGCTTGAACTCACAAACCTTGAGATCATGACTTGAGCTGAAGTCAGATGCTCAACCAACTGAGCCACTCAGGCACCCCTCTCTTAGTCTTTCTTGGTCTTTCCCATTCTTTGTGTCTGCTTATTCATTATGTTAGAAAAGTAATGTCCTACTACCTTTGGAGGTAGTAGGCTGGCACCCACACACCCCTGGCAGCCAATGCTTCCCTGAATTCTGCACTGAGGCAACTCATTTAGATGCACCCTAGTGCTGACCCTGCTGGAACAGAATAATGGTGAATAGGGAGAAGACACAACATGCCTCTGAAAATGAACATCACTCTTTCAAAAAACTCAAAAAGCTTCAAGCGCTGTAGAAGCTAAGCTAGATATCAGTGGAAGTAGTGATCAAAATTTTCATCACTGCACTAAAACGGTACGATTTCTCCAGACTGTTGTAGTCACAACACCGAAGTGAATTAATTTCTAGATTTGTGTGTGTATGTGTGTGTGTGCGTGTGTGTGAAGGAAGGTTTCCTGAACAACTCTCTGCTACCATTAACCTTTATGAAGCTGACGTTGCTGTCCTCTGGCACGGATCATCAGCTCCAACCCTCATTACACACGTTCTCTATCTTTTCCTCTCCTAGATTCCACTTACTCCTTTCCTTTCCTACCTCCAATCACTCTGTTGTATTTCATCAAGTCCATCTTCTCCCTACCGAGCTTTAATTCCACCAAGCAAGAGTAGGACACTTAATCAAGTATACGTATAGATGTTTATGTATGCATGTGTTGTGTATACATATTTATATGGTACTTTAGAGAGAACATTCACTTATATTATTTTCTTATTAAATTTTAGTATGTCAATATTATTACCGTATCAAAATGCAGATAGCCATATCTTCACAGGTACACCACACCACTATAATACTTTATCATTTTGTTAAAAGTTTATTTGAGAGACAGCATGCACATGTGTGTGAGCAGGGGAGGGGCAGAGAGAGAGAGAGGGAGGGAGGGAGGGAAGTGGAGGTAGAGGGAGAGACTCCCATGCAGGCTCTGTGCTGTCAGCGCACAGCCTGATGTGGGACTTGATCCCATGAATCATGGGAACAGAACCTGAGCCAAAATCAAGAGCCTGACACCAACTGAGCTACCCATGTGCATCTTAACTATCATTTAAAACAAAAAATTTTTACGTGTTGGGATGAGCACTGGGTGTTATATGTAAACCAACTTGATAATAAACTAAGAAAAAAAATTTTTTTTTAATTTTTTTAAAGTAATCTCTATGCCCAACAATGAGGCTCAAACTCATAACCCTGAGATCAAGAGTTGCATGCTCTACAAACTGAGCCAGAGAGGCTCCCTAATTATCACCATATTTTACTGGAAAATCTCCTCCAACTTAATTGGTTTTGCTTTGCATATGCTTCTACAACACACATAAAGCAACACTAAGGAATAAGAATGTGCATGAAAGTGCTTTGTAAACCACAGCACTATTATTTTAAAAAAATCTTTTTTAACGTTTATTCATTTTTTGAGAGACAGAGAGAGACAGAGCATGAGCATGGGATGGACAGAGAGAGATGGAGACACAGAATCTGAAGCAGGCTCCAAGCCTTGAGCTATCAGCAAAGAGTCTGATGGAGGGCTTGAAATCACGGACTGTGAGATCATGACCTGAGCCGAAGTTGGACGCTTAACCTTGACTGAGCCACCCAGGCACCCTACATGGGGCTATACGTTTTAAAAGTCACCCTATGAAAGAAAAAAATCAAGCATAGTCAAAAACACCTTAAAATTCCATTGTTTTCTGTAAATTAACCCAATACAGACATATATAACATAGTATAGATGTATAAACATATACGATGCTCAGTTAACATGTAGTAAAAGGCCAAGCTGTACAAAATTAACATCTATCTTAACACTAGAATTACACCCAATGTGCTTACAGAACAAGAAACAAACCAAGCACAGAACAGCTGAGTATTTCCATCTCCCACTTCCTGGTCGTTCCAGGGCATGCACCTGCTAAATGGAATGGAGGAAGAATGGTCCTGACAATTTATACTGCTTGTTTTCTGCTTTTTATAACAAATGTAGGGGAGCCTGGGTGGCTCAGTCAGTTAAATGTCTGACTCTTGATGTTGGCTCAGGTCATGATCTCACAATTCATGAGATGGAGCCCTGCCTCAGGCTCTGCTGACAGTGCAGAGCCTACTTGGGATTCTCCTTCTCCCTCCCTCTCTCTGCCCCTACTGCCCACCCCTGTGCATGTGCTCTCTCTCTCTCAGAATAAATAAACGTTAAAAAAAAGGAAAAAAAAGAAACAACAAATGTAAAGTATTATTGTTACCAATTACTCTTAAACTATAGAAGGAAAAATTTACGTTCTTAACAAAAAATTTTTTTTACAAGTTTACTATAATTTAGAGCAGTGAAAATACTACATGATATTATCATGATGAAAGTATGTCATTACACATTTATTCAAACCCACAGAGAGTGAACCCTAAAGGTAAACTATGGACTAAGGTGATTAAGATGTGTCAATTCAGGTTCACCCTGGGTAACAAATGTATCATGCCAGTAAATGATGCTGATAATGGGGGCGGCCAGCTATGCATGTGTGAGGGCAGAGAATACATAACAAATTCCTGTACCTTCTTCAAATTTTGCTGTAATCTGAAAGTACTCTAAAAAAAGTACACTATAAAATACTTAAAAACAATTCTTAGGGGCTCCTGGGTGGTTAAGCATGTGACTTCAGCTCAGGTCACGATCTCATGGTTCATGGGTTCAAGCCCCGTGTCGGGCTCTGTGCTGACAGCTAGCTCAGAGCCTGGAGCCTGTCTTCAGATTCTGTGTGTCCTTCTCTCTCTGACCCTCCCCTGCTCATGCTATCTCTCTCTCTCTCTCAAAAATAAATAAAACATTAAAAAAAATAAACAAAAAATAGAAAATAAATAAAAGCAATTCTGAAATAAAGACTTCTGTCTTAAGGCAAATGTTAAGATCTCACATCAGGGAATTATATAAAGGTAATACCTATTCTATGAAAGAAACGTCCCAGCAGGCTGATGTTTTCCCCATAGATGGATGACACAGTGGAAACTGGTATAACAAGTCACAAAACCTGGGTTGAATTCTACCATCTACACATAACCAAACAACCTTTCAAAACAGATAAATGATGATCAAGACAAGAAAAAATCAAACAAGAACAAATGGTTTATTGGTAGCCACATACCTGCTTCTACTCTTGTCCAAAGGAAAAATTCGAACAGATTTATCAAAACTAGCAGACACAAACTCCTTCCCAGTGGGAGAATAATCCACATCGAGCACCGCAGATACATGATCCATATGGACCATTACAGGAGTGTCCAGTGCACGCATATCGAAAGTATATAAGCTGTAAAAGAATGTTTAATTATTTCATACAAGTTTCTATAAAGAAGCTTATGTGCTACTAAGAGACACTAACGAAATTAAGACTATTAGCTAAATAACATACATCTAAATATACAGCCTCTTTACATGGCAGCTAAGGGATAAGGAAAAATATTACCAGTTTTTCTTATTCTGTAAGATTATACTTACATACTTTCATCTTCATAAATATAAATCTCATTGTAGAAAATGTGAAACTTTCAGAAAAGTACAGAGTACAAAACTTACTTTTAATTCCACCACCTAGAGAACATTAGTTAGTGCAAAGTAATCACTTCTAATCTTTTCACCATGCTAATATTTAAACACATACTTTTAACAAAATTGGTAATACTGTTTAAAGGTCTGTATTCTCGTATTTTGTGTAGCATATTATAAGCATTTATGGTTGCATATTTAAATGACTTAAAATAACAATTATTTGAAAATTAATTTAAATACATTTATTCAATTTGTTAAAAACTTCTAACTTTCAATTTTAAATAATAGTTAAATGAAATTCCAGTATTTGAATTTTTGAAATTTAATCTTTCATTGAATGGAATAGACTAAATTAAATCTGGACAAATTCCTACAAGTAAATTACTAAGTCCAAAAGCATGAGCACTTTAAGATTTTGAAGTTGACAAAATCATTTCCAGCAAGTTCCACTCCTATCAGTGATATTTAAGAGTGATCATGGCTTTTCAAAGGGTGAACTAAAATTAGAAAACTATACTTTATGCACAGCTGGTTAAAAAAAAAAGACTTCATGATTTTCAAGAGTTAAACATTCTTTTTTTTTAAATGCTTTTATTTATTTTTGAGAGAGAGAGGGAGAGAAAGAGACAGCATGAGCAGGGGAGGGTCAGAAAGACAGGAAGACACAGAATCTGAAACAGGCTTCAGTCTCTCAGCTGTCAGCACCGAGCCCGACGTGGGGCTCGAACCCACGAACCGTGAGATTGTGACCTGAGCCAAAGTCGGACGCTCAACTGACTAAGCAACCCAGGCGCCCCAAGAGTTAAACATTCTTAATAGCCAAAAGAATAATGCTTCAAATGAGCCAACATGCACAATGAACAACACTGCATTACTGTAATCAACTTAACATCAAAACACTTCAAGATGCTAAGATTACTGAGCAAAAGTATGAGAAGAAACAGGATATCTACATCATTTCCAAGTATCTCCCCAAAGATAACTGTTAATTACAAAAGGAAAAAAATAGTAACTTTACAATGCAGAAAGTTGGCAGATATCACCTCAACTAAGTAATCAAGATTAATACCACCAGTAATAAGAATGACATCATGTACCCCTGAAGTGATGAACCAAGGACACATCGATTTTGTGGAATTCTTGCAAAAAATGTAAAACCTCAATCTAAAAAATGAGAAAACATCAGGTAAACCCAAATTAAGGACAGTCTACAAGATTAGTGACAAGTAAATCATTGTCAAAAGTACTAAGGTCATGAAAGATCAGCAGAGATTGAGAGCAGTCACAGACTGAGCAAAGGAGACTTGACAATTAAATAAAACATGGGAACCTATTTTGGATCCTAGAATTGACAAAGAATATTAACGGAAAGACTATGATGGAATAAAGTCTGTAGTTAATAGTATTGTACCAATATTAATTTCTTGGTTTTCCTAATTGCACTATGGTTACATAAGATGTTAACATTAGGGGAAGTTGGCTAACAGATACCATTTTTGCAACTTTTCAATAAGCCTAATATTGTATCAAAATGTTTAAAAAATTGATGTAACACTTCAAAAAGAATATTTTTTAACATCATTATTGCAAAAAGTCACTTATGCTATTGATAAAATATCCCAGGTAACACAAAATTCTCAAGAAATAAGTCATTGCTCTTTTTTAAATCTCCCAACATGGTGCCTAGGAGGCTCAGTCAGTTAAATGTCCGACTCCTGATTTCAGCTCAGGTCATAATCTCAGAGTAGCTCCGAGTTGGGCTCTAAGCTTTCAGCCTCGGAGCCTACTTGGGATTCTCTCTCTCTTCTTCTCCCTGCCCCTCCCTCTCCCTCTCTCTCTCAAAATAAATAAATAAACTTTAAATATCCCAACATACCACCGGATTGTCAGCCAAGGTTATACTGATCTTTGAAGTTAAAATTCTGAGTTGACAATGGCTTTATTTATTTTCCTTGTCTAGAGCAGTGGTTCTCAACCAGGTTTGCTAAACCAGGTTTAACATCCACATTCTAGTTTTTTAGTAAATTCTGTTTTAATCTCTACCCAAAAAGAGGTTAAGAACTTATTCAAAATCTAAGCAAATCAATCCATTTGGATAGACAATGTTTACATAAACAAAGTTTCGAGCTAGAGGATTCTTTGGGGATCATTTATTTCAATGCTGTTATCTTGCAGATGATGAGACTATGGCACAGAGTTGGTTTACATGACTCATACAAATTTTTACAGTAGTTACTGGATGGGTAGACTTAAACTTGCGTTTCGAATTCAGAATGATTAGACCATGTAGCAGGCAACAAAGGAAAGAAAATATAAAAAATATAGAATACTATGGCAAGATCACTTTCAAATAAGAGCAATTATAGTGGTCTAAGAGTCACCCTTTTATAAGAGATGTGCTCTTTGTTTCAGATACCAAATGAAATTCTTTCCAAGGCCAGAACAGAGAAATCAGGGGTCTGTAAAAAGGTATCTTGCCAAAATAGCTAATCAGAACAAACTTCAGAAACCTTAATAAGGTTGATCAGCAAAACATTACATTACTTCTTTTACCTGGAATAAAGCCATTTAATTTCAAAACGTTGATAAAGGCTAAAAGAACTTCAATTAATTTGGTTTGATAATCCTTGCTAATGAGAATCCAACTCAGTTTGAGTACAGAACGTATTAACAGATGTTTTTAGTTGGTACCACTAAAACATCGTGTAATAAATCCTATTTCTGAGCTAATTTATGTTTTCATAAATAATAATAGTGGAAAGAACAAAGAACTTAATACAGAAGTTCTTAAGTTCAATCCAGTGAGAAACTTCCAACTTCTCAAAAAAAATTTATGAAGAATCTACCACGTGCATTACACTACAACACATGCATTGGATTAAAAAAAAAAAAAGATAAGACACTCTTTCCTCCCTAGGATTAAACTCCCAGCTTTAACATCCTCGTCTCTAAAAATGGGGATAACATACATGTCCTACCTACCATACAGGGACACTAAAAAAAGAAAATAAGACAGCCAATGTGAAATGCCTCGATAAGTTTTAAGGCAATACATAAGGGATCTTAAAATTCCATCTAGGTCAAAAATCTAAGGCTAAGTCACCTTTACCTGGAGTCATAGAATAGATTTGTAAATGTTAGGGTAAAATCTGAAACTATGTGTTTCCTTTTGTCTTGCTGAAGTAATAATGATGCTGATAACATGACTACATAAGCACCACCTATGTGAAGAGCTACAAATTTTGTAGGCAAATATTTTTTTAATGTTTATTTTGAGAGAAAGAGGTAGGAGCAGGGGAGGGGGAGAGAGAGAGAGACAGAGAGAAAGAGAGAATCCAAAGCAGGCTCTATGCTGTCAGCTCAGAGCCTGACATGGGGTTGGATCCCAAGAACCATGACCTGAGCCAAAATCAAGAGTCAAATGCTTAACCAACTGAGCCACTCAGGCACCCCGGTAGGCAAATATTTTTAGTTTCTATTCAAACATGTATGGTTCAGTCATTATTCGTATGGTATAAAGCAGAGAGCAGCCAACTTTTTCTATAAAGGTCCAGATTATACCTATTTTCAACTTTGTGAGCCATATGGCCTCTGTTACAACCACTCAACCTATGGCATTATTGCACGAAAGGAGCCATGTTCAATACATAAATGAGTATAGTTATAGTCCCATAAAACTAATTACAAAAACAGGCAGCAGACAGGATTTGGTCCACAGATCATAGTTTTCTGTCCCTGGTCTGTATTATTTTGAAAACAAATTTTTCTCTTAAGAAGTTCTTCTCCAATTTGGGAAATATATATACTTTTTAGCAAAACAAATGACAGTTTTCTAACTTATATATGAAGGACTACCACCTAGGAAAACATTTCATTAGTAAGATTTATACAATTGAGCCATTTCTGATAGAAATAAGCAAGTTTTAAAAAGAAGAAAACTTACTTGTAATCCTCATTTGCCTCAGTAAAAATGAAAGCTTCCATAGGGTTCCAACAAATTGTGTTTGTTCTCATATCTAAGATGACCTGAGAAAAACAAGAATACACTAACCCGTTACCATGAAATCAATTCCCTCTCAAATGGATAAATCTCGCACTTCCTTTCCTTTCCTTCTCTTTCACTGACTTAAACAAGTATTTAGCAAACATCTATTATGTGCACAGTACTCAGCTCCGTGCAATAGGAAAAGAAATCAATCAATAATTGTTTCCTGAGTACACAGGCAGAGTAGTAGGTACTAAAAAATATAAAAATACTTAATAAATTGTCCTTCAACTTCAAATAATTTATAGTTTAGTCAAGAAAATGAGATATACAAAAAAGTTAAAATATTAACAAGGAAACAATAAACAGTCAAGTATCAAATTGGAGGCAAAATTAATGATGACTTTAGGGTTAAAGAGAAGAAAGGTTTCAAAAGACAAGCATGATCTGAGCTGACCTGTGAAGGACTAGTATATTAGTGTTTCTCAACAAGAACACTGCTAGTATTCTGAGTACGGTGATCGTTTGTCACGTGTACCTGTCTACTGTAGATGTGCGGCCTCTCACGCACCTGCCCACCAGATGCCAGTCTCTAAAACGCCTCTCCCACATTTCTAAAAATACACCCCTGGTTGAGAACTAATACATTTAGGAGAAAAAAATAATAGGAGAAACAATGATAGTCTAGTATATAAAACAAAGAAATAATAGAAAATAGCATCTCTCATCCATAAAGGTGACCTGCCTGTGACAACCCCTATTTAAATGTTCTCTTGGGGCACCTGAGTGGCTCAGTCGGTTGAGCGTCTGACTTCGGCTCAGGTCAGGATCTCACGGTTCGTGGGTTCGAGCCCAGTGTCGGGCTCTGTGCTGACAGCTAGCTCAGAGCCTGGAGCCTGCTTCAGATTCTGTGCCTCCCCCTCTCTCTGCCCCTCCACTGCTCACACTCTGTCCTACTCTGTCTCTCAAAAATAAATAAATGTAAAAAATTAAAAAAAAAAAAGTTCTCTTACTGACTGAAACAAATAAATAAATAGAATGCAAACTGGGACCAGATTTGGAAGGCCTTGAAAGCCAGGCTATAGTTCTTATCTTCAACCTAAAGTAATGGAACACCATTAAAAACAGAGAATGGAAGAGCAGAGGGGGCAAAAACTACTGCTTATTACACTAGATTTCTTTTTCACATTCTGCTAATTGTTTAAAATACCAAGTTTTATTCTCACCAATGGGCTGGGAAGTAATTACTAATATCATTTTATAGGAGAAACAAAGACTAAGTTACCCGCTCAAGGTCTAACACCAAAGTTCACGTGAGATCTGCCCACTAGACCATCATGAATGAGTGAAATGATTAAAATGGTACTTTGGAAAGATGATCATTTTTACATAGTTTAAACCTTAATGAATGTACTCGACTTCTAATATTTTGGAATGTATTACAAGTTGTGAAAATGGTTTAGAAACAACACAAATATGAAAAGCATTTCTTTCACACATGGATTATCACAATGGCCTCGTGGCACATGAATGGTGTCTAGGCCCTTCTGCGCTCTCAGAGTTGGAGCACCTGGAATCAACTTTATGCCCTTTTACTTACAATGGCACTCTTCTCTTTACTGACAATACATTTCTCTCTCTTGAGAGTCAGCTTAAGGTTGTATTAGCTTTGATATCTAAGTCCTAGAATGACTGCTCGGAAATCTGTCACCTTGGACAAGATACTACTTCTCTAAACAAAGTAGCATGTAATTAAACAAATAAAGCTGGTTATGTGAATCAGTTGCAAAATGTTCTGGAAGAGAATACTGTACCTATCATATGACAATCATGGTGTGTGAAGTAATGGGATGCAACACTTAAAAACCTTGAACTCAGTGGAGCACCTGAGTAGCTCAGTTGGTTAAGGGTTTGACTTTAGCTCAAGTCATGATCTCATGGTTTGTGAGTTTGAGTCCTGCATCAGGCTCTATGCTGACAGCTCAGAGCCTAGAGCCTACTTCAGATTCTGTGTGTCTCTCTCTCTCTGCCCCTCTCCCACTCACATTGTCTCTTTCTCTCTCTCTCAAAAGTGAACAAACGTTTAAAAAATTTTTTTATTTTTTTATATTTTTTATTTATTTCTAGGAGAGAGAGAGAGACAGCGTGAGCAGGGGAGGGTCAGAGAGAGAGGGAGTCACAGACTGAAATAGGCTCCAGGCTCTGAGCCGGCAGTCAGCACAGAGCCCGACGCGGGGCTCGAACCCACGAACCGCTAGATCATGACCTAAGCGAAAGTCGGACGCTTAACCGACTAAGCCACCCAGGCGCCCCTAAAAAAAATTTTTAAAAGAACTTTGAACTCCATAAGTATGAATTAGATACCTAAAATTTCCTGGCATTAAGGAAGATATGAAGATGACGAGGATACAGTACTTGGTGAAAATGTAAGGGTCTCTAAAAAGGAACAGGTGGCTGAGAGAATGCCATTATGATCACTCTGGCTTCGAAGAACATATGAAAAAAATTTTTTTAATTAAGAAATAAACATTTGCTCCATATTCTTTGTTACTCACTCCATAGAAGAATGCATTAACAATGTATAAAGCAGAAAACAAACTGAAACTCACCTTTTTCAGGGGAGTAGCTTGCCGCATGTCATATAGTACTATATTCCTGTCAGAAGCACAACTTCCCAAGAGAAATGTCTGAAAAATTAAGTACAACAATCTCCAGTTAAAGCCAAGCTTGGCAGCAAACCATGTCCATTCAATGAACAAATGACTCAATTACCCTTAATGTTTAAGACACAAATTTATAACATTAAAGTCCATTTTAAGAGAGTACAGTGAATCACTAATCTCAGCAACCTAAGTCAATTAAGTATTTTCCTTTTATTTTATTTTTTTGAGAAAGAGATAGAGTGTGAGTGGGGAAAGGGGAAGAGAGAGACGGAGACACAGAATCCAAAGCAGGCTCCAGACTCTGAGCTAGCTGTCAGCACAGAGCCCAACACGGGACTCAAATTCACGAATCATATGAGATCATGATCTGAGTTGAAGTTGGTCGCTTAACTGACTTAAGCCACCCAGGCACCCCTAAGTCAAGTATTTCCACTGCTAAATGCCCACCATTTATTTTACAAGCTAGTGATGGAGTATACAGATAATTTTGTTCTTTTTACAACTGAACAGATTTTATTTATCTATTCTTCAACTCAGACCTATTCCCTATTTTTCAGTGTTATCAAGAACACTTCGATGAACATTTTCTTAAATTCATTCTTCTTTTTATAAGGTTAAATTTTCAGTAGCAGATTACTGAATCAAAAAGTAATTGGGGTGCCTGAGTGGTCGGTTGAGTGTCCGACTTTGGCTCAGGTCATGATCTCATGGTCTGTGAGTTCAAGCCCTATATCGGGCTCTGTGCTGACATCTCAGAGCCTGGAGCCTGCTTCGGATTCTGTCATCTTTCTCTGCTCCTCCCTTGCTCACATTCTCTCTCAAGTAAATCTTTAAAAAAAAATTAAAAAACCCACAGTATGAACAGGGGTACCTGGGTGGCTCAGTTAGTTAAATATCTGACTCTTGATCTTGACTCAGATCAGGATTTCAAGATTCATGAGTTTGAGCCTTGTTGTCAGGCTCCACACAGAGAATGCTTGGGTTTCTCTCTCTCTCCCTCTCTCACTGCCCCTCTTCCACTCACTTGCATGTTCTCTGTCTCTCTCTCAAAAAATAAATAAATACTGCATGGCAAAGGAAACAACCCACAAAACTAATAGGCAATCAACGGAATGGGAAAAGATAGTTGCAAATGACTTATCAGATAAAGGGCTGATATCCAGAATCTATAAGGCACTCACCAAACTCCACACCTGAAAAACAAACAACCCAGTAAAGAAATGGGCAGAAGATATGAACAGACACTTCTCCAAAGAGGACATCCAGATGGCCAAAAAACACATGAAACGATGCTCAGCATCCCTACTCATCAGGGAAATACAAATCAAAACAACACTGAGATACCACCTCACACCAGTCAGAGTGGCTAAGATGAGCAAATCAGAGAACACGAGATGCTGGTGAGGATGTGGAGAAACGGACACTCTCCTCCACTGTTGGTGGGAATGTAAACTGGTACAGCCCCTCTGGAAAACAGTGTGGAGGTTCCTCAAAAAATTAACAATAGAACTCCCCTATGACCCAGCAATAGCACTGCTAGGAATTTACCCAAGGGATATAGAAATGCTGAGGCATAGAAGCACATGTACCCCAATGTTCATAGCAGCACTCTCCACAATAGCTAAAACATGGAAAGAGCCTAAGTGTCCATCAGTGGACGAATGGATCAAGAAGATGTGGTTTATCTACACCATGGAATACTACATGGCAATGAGAAAGAATGAAATCTGGCCATGTGTAGCAACATGATGGACCTTGAGGGTGTTATGCTGAGCGAAATAAGTCAGGCAGAGAAGGACAAATATCATATGTTTGCACGTATAGGAGGAGTAGGAAGAACTTAATGGAGGACCATGGGGGAGAAAAAGGGGGGAATTAGTGGGGGAAAGGGGGAGAGGCAAACCATGAGAGACTCTTGAATGTTGACAAAAACTGAGGACAGATGGATGTGGGGGGTGAGGGGGGGGATGGGCACGGAGAGGGGCACTTGTGGGGATGAGCACTGGGTGTTACATGGAAACCAACTTGACAATAAACTATTTGTAAAAAAAAAATAAATAATAAATAAATAAATATGGGGTGCCTGGGTGGCTCAGTTGGTTAGGTGTCCTACTTCAACTCAGGTCATGATCTCATAGTTTGGAGTTTGAGCCCCACACTGGGCTCTCTGCTGTCACTGCAAAGCCCGCTTTGGAGTCTCTGTCTACACCGCCCCACCCCCCCCCACCCCTGTCCCTCCCCTGCTCATTCTCTCTTCTCTCTCTCAAAATTAAAATAAAATAAAATATAAATAAATAAATATACCTGAAAAAAATTTTTTTTTAAATTTGAACAATTTCATGGCTTTTGATGTTTAGGACTAATTCTTTCCCGAAGAGCTGTATCAATATACATTGCAGTGTAGAAATACATAAATTTTACTGCAACTGGGAAGCATTTAGTAGCATTTAAAAGTTCATTTTAAATGAACTTTTTAAATAAATAAACTTTTTAAATGGCAATATTTCCTAATTATATAAACTACTGCTAAATGTTTTAGTAAACATTTCCTCATGTTTAACTCTGTATAAACTAGGCCTATTCCTTTTCCAACTGTTTCAAGATGTTTCAAACATTTATTTATAAGTCAGTTATAGAAGTATTTAAGGTGCTGATATAACTAACTAACCCTTGGCATTATGTAAAATCAAGCCCCTACCAACCAGCAGGGTCTGAGTCCCACCAGCCCTCCTTACTCATGGTTCCTCATATAACTCTTGGCTTCTGCCTATCACTTCCTACTATAAGTGTAGGAGGAACAAGAACTTATTTACTAGACAGGTGCATGACCACCTAACTGGTCAAATACAACATCATAAAGCTGATGCTACAAGGATGAATTCAGTCCTTTCCAAAACCTTCCTTTTTAAATCCCTTACTCAGAGACTTTCCCCTAGTTAGTGACACTTTTCTTCCCTTTTTGGTTTCTCATTATGTCACCTCAGGGTCTGACTAGGTTCCCATTTCTAAAAGCCTATAAGACCTTAATTTGAGCAAAGCAAAAAATTCTACCTAGACTGAAAAACCGACTTTTACACTATAAAATGTGGCAATACTCAGCATAAAATACTTGGCTTTATCAAAATTCTAGGCTTCAATATTTTAACAGGAAAGTAATTATTAATGATTAGAGAAATAAATATACTCCATTTGTTTATAACAACATGCCCTTCCCATTAAGTTTAGTATAGGATGAGAGACATGCATACCTTTTGTTTTTATGACTAAGACAGTTCATAAGGTAATTAAAAGTAAAAAAAAAAACCACACAACTGAACAAATATAGCTGTTATACAGGCAAGTTTGAAAACCATGATCACTGGGTCATCATTAATAACTAATTATGATTTTGGAATCAACCATCAGCCCTTCTGACACAAGTGTTCACCAAAATAAAACAGCAAGATACTGTTTATCCCTCAGAGAGGTAGAAATCAATAACTCTGGTCTGTTTATATATATATTTTTAAATGTTTTATTTTATTTCTAGGAGAGAGAGAGAGAGAGAGAGAGAGAGACAGCATGCGCAGGGGAGGGTCAGAGAGAGAGGGAGTCACAGACTGAAACAGGCTCCAGGCTCTGAGCTGGCAGTCAACTCAGAGCCCGACGCGGGGCCCGAACCCGCGAACCGCGAGATCATGACCTAAGCGAAAGTCGGACGCTTAACCGACTAAGCCACCCAGGCGCCCCTATATTTTTAATAGTAATAACATCATCTTAAATTTGGGTAGCATCTTTAAAAAATAATCACATTTTTATCACGTTTTATCCTCATGACAAACCTATAATGTACACTGGAAGGTATATTTAATCTCGTTTTAAAAATAAAGGAATACAGAGGAGTGTGACTTGTATAAGGTCAATGCCAAGTGGAGTGTGACTTGTATAAGGTCAATGTCAAGTTACACTAGCACCAAATACAGTTCCAGTTTAGCTGTACACCACGTAGGACACAAAATGCTCCCACAAATGGCTTGTGTTTGTAGCTGCCTGCTTCTGCCTAGTGTCACCTTCACCTGGCTCTGCAAAGCTGGCTTGCACTTCAGGCTCTATCTCACTTCTACAACCAAAGGTGATGGAGTGAAAAAGATATAGCGCTGATAAGTACTCTGGATTAGGGATCAGCAAACTTTTTCTGTAAAGGACCAGAGAGCAAATATTTTAGATTTCACGGGTCATTCTGCTGTCAGAGTAGAAAGGTGGCTATAAGCAATATGTAAACAAAAGGGCATGGCTGTGTTCTAATAAAGCCTGATTTATAAAAACAGGCAGTGGCTCACGAACCACAGCTTGCTCTAGACCTGTAGCCTCTCCCAGAAGTGTGCAGGAAGGAATGTGCTCAGGGCACAAAGGGTATCCTCTGACTGTCTGACTTCTCAGCAGCACCACAAGGCCAAACTCTCATCAAACTACAGCACCTCACGTTTCAATATTTCATACAAACAATTTTATACCCTGCTACTTTGACTTAACCTTTTTTTCCCTTTTACCAGCTTGGGTGTCTGAGAGTATAAAATTTACATATCAGGATATTTATTCTCTTATACTATCTAACATACCGTCTAACGTGATAATCTGCTAACTTCTAAGATTAGCTCTACATGAAGCAATTTCCTTTTCTTTCTGTGGGAAAAGGCATCTTTACTGAGTCTTTTGGACAGTGAGTTCACCTACTGTTATGTATTCAGAAATAGCTTATGGAAAGGCCTGAAGTTCAAGGGCTAGATTAGCCTTTAGGGCAGCCTCCTTTCCTAAAATCAGACCTGAATAACCAATAAGTAGTGGTCAATCTCCAACTCTTCCCTTAGATCTGGAGGACCTGGGAATCACGATATGAGACTAGTAGTAATTAGGATAGTAGTAATCATTATTATAAATCATTAGTACCTTCGTCACTTACAAATAACTAGAGAAAACAATGCTCAATGCCTCTTCTGACCTTGGAGAGAATTAAGAAATGAACATTTTCCTAAAAAGTACAATGATGTAATCTGCAGAACATGAGTTTTGATGGCATGAGTAAAACTGAAGTTTCACAAGAACTTGCTTCAATTCTACCTTTATGAGAACATGCATACACCCTCCTCTAATGATGTGCAACACTGGTGTAACGGTGTGTAAAGTGGATAAACACATCGAGCCCTGACCAAAGGTATCAGAACTCGGATACAATCTGGAGAACTAACCAAATGCCAGAAGCCCATTAAGATTTAAAAAAAAAAAAAAAATTCTTATAACAAACACTCAAAACTTTCCTAAACAGAGCTGAAATTATTAAATAAGGAAAGAGTAAGTAGAACATATCTCAAAAGGAAGCATTACCTCAATTGGGTTAAATTTAACACTACTTATACTGTCGAATCCCCAGGTCATTGAACATATAGGACTTGTTCTTTGTTCATCCCAAATGTCCACTTGCTGTCCACATGTGGCAAAAACAGGTTCTTTCCAGTGATGATCAATCCCTGTATACACTGTCTTTAAAAGCAAAGATGTTATAAATGGATCTATCATTAACATTTCAAATCTACATAATATTTTAAACATAATTATCCATACTCTCATTTCTTAAAAAAAAATAAAAACAAACCCCATTTGGGGCGCCTGGGTGGCTCAGTGGGAAAACGTCCAACTTGGGCTCAGGTCAGGATCTCACAGTTAGTGAGTTGGAGCCTTGCATCTCGCTTTGTGCTGACAGCTCAGAGCCTGGAGCCTGCTTCAGATTCTGTCTCTCCCTCTCTCTGCCCCTCCCCTGCTCTCACTCTGTCTCTCTCTCTTTCAAAGACAATAAACAGTAAAAAAAAATTTTTTTTGTTTTATTTTTATTTCAGAGAGAGAAAGCCTGATGCAGGGCTCAAACCCACGAACCGTGAGATCATGACCTGAGCCGAAGTCGGACGCTTAACCGACTGAGCCATCCAGGTGCCCCAAAATAATTTTTTTAAAAAAGGAAACAAAAAATCTCCATTTACAAAGAAACTGCTTTGAAGCCTTTCCTTAAAGGAGAGAGCAGTACCATAAAAAGTAAGGATTCTTATCACACACTCTGGGAAAAAGATTAACAGGGAATGTATTTAACTAAGTTTAAATACTTATCACTGAAGTAATCCTTGAATCATCATTGGGTATTTGATGAATCTTAGAACCAATTAATGAAATGTTTTAGACCATTGTTAAGGTCTAAAACACTTAGTTCCACATTTACCACCTGAAGTACTGGTTCCCAGGCAGAAAAACAGAAACCTACAATTGGATTAAAATTTAGGGGGACTGGCAAGGGTTATGCTAATATTGGTAAAATCAATAAAATCTCATAAATTTGATATCCACTTAAACGATCTATTCAGGGCCAGATTAAAATTTGGCTTTGCACTATGTGGTAAAAAAAATGTTTGCAAAGCAAATTAAAGGGAAAATTTAGCCAATACTTAAGGCTTTTAAGAACTCTTAGCAGCATCTGCAGGCTTCTATTTTCTATTCAAGAAGGCAAGTCCAACAAACTTTTCCAGAGTAAAAATTAATCCCCACTACCACAAATATAGAGGTTAAGACGAAATATTTCAAAAATATTTGGAACTCCTGGAGAAAAGATATTCTACAAGAGTGAAATCAATTGTGTTTTAAGAATTACTGATTTGCCAGTTATTTCCATCATATACTGTGTCTTTAATAACACAATTTCTTGAAATTTGAAAAGCAGAATTTAAATATATACCAATATAATACTGAAATGACAAACTGATTTTTAAAATGCATATATTTAAATATTAAATCTAACTTTAGAAGTTTGCTTAATATCAAAATGTAAACATTACTAAACAGAGGTAGGTCATATGTTCTGAATTATACTTAAGCTATAACTAAACCATACTGATTTGCAGAATAACATTGTACAGAATGCCAATGAGATTTATATGAGATGCAATATTATAAAACCTCTTCATTGCCCCAGGGGTTCTTTCAAGTATTCTGAGCTTTGTGTAAGATCCATGATAATATAAATCAGAGAGAAGTTGAAGCATTATTTTTCGTACAGATTTTCTCCTATGGACTTGCCACAGGTAATATTTCACTGCATCCTCTAGCTAAACACAGGAACTGAACCCAATACAATGAACACCAAAGAGCCATTCAAATTCTTCAGCTGCAAAGGACCTTAACTGCATTAAATACTGCCTAAAGTAGGTCAATTATTGCAGCTTAAACTCTCCTGCACGTCTTTTTTTTTTTTAAATTAAAATTCTGAAACAATTTTAGTAAAAGAGAATTTTTAACTAAAGAAGTCAATTTATTTTTGTACCTTTCCTAATATTGTATGCAATGGTTCCTCTTCTTCTCCATAGCCTGGTCCATCCATTTTCCACTGCTTCACAGTTTTGTCATCACCAACCTAGAAATATTTATTATTAAGATGATAATGGACAACTGTTATAAACTGCAAACATGCTAATGTTATGCCCGAATCGCGAGTTCCCAGAGACCTCCAAGGAGCCGGCACCGATGTAAGTACAAAAGGGTCCTTATTACAAGCTCGAGCAGGGGCTCACCTGTCTAAAGGCACATTGGCAGCAAAGTGAAGCCCCGAACAGTGGGGAGCAGGGTTTTTATGGGGGAAGGGCGGGGGTGTTACCGTGCACACGTTGTACGTTTTGCATCATTACATAAGCACCAATCATAATTGTACAATACCCATAGTAACAGCATAGTAACAGTTTTGACCATTCAGTATCTGCGAGGCGTCCGTTACATTTGGCGGGACCCAATCATGACCTTTGAGAGTCTTTTTAAATGACCAATTATGAGGTTTGCTCAGAGATTCTACGTGGGGTTTCTGCAAGCCTTGATTGATTGGCAAGTTTGTACAAAGTAACTACCTGCAGTTCCCAGCCCTGACTGTCTCCAAGACCACAGGAATGTTACACATTTCTTTTGATTGGCAGATCTGAGGGCTGTCCGAGGGTGGCTTCAGCTGAGGCTTTTCCCGGAACTGGGACTACTGTGCAGCCTGAGGTTGTTTCTAATGGAAGACTTAATTTAAGCCTCCTCACCAACATATACATCAAATTATGAACATCTCTAGTTTAAAAAATACATGTCCCATAGACTTCCAGTATTGTATTCACTGATACATTTATATCCCACTGTTATAGTGAAGATCATATAGAGTACATAAAGTTAAAAATAAAACTGTGAGTAGAGCAAAAAGAGAGTATGAACAAAGGTCATAAATATGGCAAAGAAAAAATGCACACTGTAAAAACGATGGCATTTCAAATTAGGGAGAAAAATGGATTATAATAAAATGGTATTATGTATGACACCATGCTACCCATTAAAAAGTTTGAACCACTCTGATGCCTGCGGTAAACATAAAATTCCAGGAGTGCCTTGGTGGCTCAGTTGATTGTTTCCGATTCATGGTTTCGATTCAGGTCATGATCTCACAGTTCATGAGTTTGACCCTTCATCAGGTTCTTGCTGATAGCACTTGGAATTCTCTCTCTCCCTCTCACTCTGCCCCTCCCCTGCTTGCTCACTACTTGCTAGCTCTATCTCAAAAAGAAATTTTAAAAGAAGTTTTTAAAAGTCTTAAAGAAATAAAAATAAAATTCCACATAATAGTAAATGTAAAAAGTTAAATATAAATATAAAAAGAAGTCATTTTTTAATCTTGGCATAGGTAAAGCACTTCTTTGTATGACATAAAACTCCAAAAACCATCAACTCAGTGGTTTTCAAACCATGAAATGCAGACCTCTGAAGAAGCCTGAGAATTTTTCAAGAGTCCACGAGGTCAAAACTATTTTATAATGTTGTAAAAACATCATTTGACTTTTTACTGAACTGACAGTTACACAGATGGTGAAAAAGCCATGGTGAGTAGGGCTGTTGGTGTCTCAGCCCAATCACAGCAAGGTAACAATGGTAACTTAGACTTGGGTATGTGGTAGATATATTCAAGATATTAAGTAAAAATATCTTAAGTAAGTAAAAACTAAGCTGCAAAACAGAATGCACAATATAACGTAGTTTGGGATTCAAAACATAAAATAATTCAATATGGGGTGCAAATAATTGTATACCTACACCAAGCCACTATTTTTTTTTTAATTGTTTTAAATGTTTATTTATTTTTTAGAGACAGAGACAGAGCGTGCGCAAGGAAGGAGCAGAGAGAGAGGGAGACATAGAATCCAAAGCAGGCTCTGGGCTCTGAGCTGTCAACACAGAGCCTGAAGTGGGGCTCGAACCCACAGACGGCGAGATCATGACCTGAGCCGAAGTCGGACGCTTAACCGACTGAGCTACCCAGGCGCCCTATCCAAGCCACTATTTTTACCTAAATGCAGAAATACAGGGCACATTAAATTTCTGGTATTTTACATTTATATTATACACGATCTACATCTCCTTTTTAAATAAAAACATCAACAGAAATATATATTCATCTATGAGAAGAGTGTAAATTTTGCTCTTTCTTTACAGCAATTCAAAAGGGAAACCCTTCGAGGCAGTCCAGTTCATCATTAAAGTCGGTTAAGCGTCTGACTTCGGCTCAGGTCACGATCTCACGATTCATGGGTTCGAGCCCCTTATCGGGCTCTGTGCTGACAGCTAGCTCAGAGCCTCCTTCAGATTCATCTCCCTCTCTCTCTGACCCTTCCCTGCTCACACTGTCTCTCTCTCTCTCAGAAATAAATAAAAACATTAAAAAAAAAAAAAAAGGAAACCCTTCCTGCAAAACAATTCATAGTGCCCATGGTATCAGAATAAAAAAAAAAAAAGTGATTAGAAGTTTGGGTACTAACGTCAAACAGGAATTTCTTTTGTTGAGGATGCTAACAAAATCCAAACATCCTTATAAAAGAAAAAAGTAGTTAATAAGGCTGTGTCTTATTTAACAACCTGAATCTGAGCTACTGGCATCATACCAAAGCCTCAGTTCTGGAAAGCCAATTCTACTGGGAGCTAGTAAGATGAAATTTAGGTGCCAAGGTCTTGGCTAATCTGGCTTGACCCAATTTGGAATTTTAGTATTTATGGAAGACAGGATAAAGTGTTATTGAGAATTCCCTCCTTGAAAACTGTTTCTTTCAACCAAGCTTCTGATAACTAGTTTCCGCAAGCTCAAGGCTGAACTTCCTTGTAATTGACTAAGCTACTCTATACAGTCTATTCAGTACAAGTCTTAGCAGATCATCAATCCTGAAAGAGGTTTAACAACATTCTGTAGAAATGAGGAGCCAAACAATATGTGCCTGGCCAGACTATCTTATCTCAAGGCTGAGTAAGATAAAGAAAGGCCTATTGGTGCTACAAATTGGGATATAATAGATATTATCAGATTTGGGTAAGAAAGATTTACCTTTTGCAACAAGGCATATGAAACATTTTTTTGAAACACTAAGTGCTGAAATTCTGCTAACAAGTAGTTTTCATGGGGCTCATCTCTAAGCAAACGTTACTTTAAGATATCTGAAGAAAGGGAGTGAGTAATGAATATGAAGCATCTTTCAGCCTTTATTCATTTTAGGCATTTAAAAAAAGGAAAAAAAAAAAAACCAGCCAGTAAATCCTCTGGCTGGGATATTAAACTTATCAATATATCCAGTAGAACAACCAACTGGAAGTGTAGCTATAGTCAGTCTGCTCCAGCTTCCCACTCAGTTCCTTCTACAACATTTATTATACAGGGTCATGAAGCTTGAGTAATCCCCTTCAGTGAAAAGCACCTGAATATCCTGCGAAGTAGCTTATTTTTGGTTTTTGGTGTAGTTTAGGGTTACACCAAAATCAAAACTTTTAACATTAATACCCATTCCTAATGCTTCTAGACAGAACAATAAAAAGTCTATTTCTTTCACACAACACTCTTTCAAATAGTTAAAGGTTTCCCAGAAGTCATCTCTTCCCTTCACTACTCCTTTCCAATCTGGCCCTGGCACCCAGCATCTACTCAGGGTTGGTTAGTGTGTAGGTATACACCAAGTGTTATACGTATACATATCAAAACATCTGAAAGCATAAAACACTAAATTGCCGACAGTGTTAGAACTGAAAAGATTAGAATTACAGGACCTTTAACTTATAGGTACACATCTTGAAGCATTTCTTTGTCTTCATCCTCAACATCCTTTGCAGTAGTTCACACAACCAACGAACGACCCATTCCTCCTAGGACATTAAACTCATTCACAGGCTCTTCTAGTTCTCTGACTACTCCCAGAGTTTTCCCACTTCCTAAAGGCAGGCTTTCCCCAACAGTTCTATATGTCTGTATTTTCCCTGCCACTTTCCTCTAATAATGCCACTCCATGGCCTCAATCATTATTCCTGTGTTGATGAGACCAAGTTTAGTTCTGACTTCCCTCCTGAACTCCAGACCTATATCTATAAGGGTCTGATAGACCTCTTCACTCAAATACCCCAGTGCAGTCCAGTTCATCATACCACACCCTTCTCATTCCCACTCTCCTCTAAAGTTTCTGACACTCTTGACATCCCCATTTCTGAAAGGAAGAGCAATCTTCCTAAGCACCCCTCAGTTGTCAAGTATATCAAACCTTCAAAATGTTTCTAAACCTAACAACTACTTTCCATGGTTTTCCCTCCCCAACACATATTCATTAGTGCTTACTCAAATTATTCTAAACTGATGACTTACTGCTGTCAAATTAATGCTCTCTAAGCACAGCTTAGATTCTGTCATTCCTGTTATAAAACTTTCAATGAACTTGAGCAGATATTTGTACACCGATGTTTACAGCATCATAATTCATAAGAGCGAAAAGGTGGAAACAACCCAAATGTCCACCGATGGATGAATGGAAAAACAAAATGCGGCATATATGTGCAACAGAATATTATTCTATCTTAAAAAGGAAAGAAATTTTGATACCTGCTACAACATGTATGAAAACATGATGCTAAGTGAAATAAGCCAGACACAAAAGAGCAACTATTATATAATTCCACTTATGTGAGGTAACTAGAATAGTCAAATACAGAGAGAGAGGAAGTATGACAGTGGTTACCAAAGGCTGGAGGCAGAGTGGAATAAGCAGTTATTGTTAAGTAAGCACAGAGTTCCAGTTCGGGAAGATGAAAAAGTGGTGATGGTTGCTTAATAATGTGAATGTACTTAATGCCACTGAAATGCACACTTACAAATGATTAGAATGTTATTTGTACGTTATGTGTATCTTACCACACACACACACATCCTTCAATAAATTACTATCCAACAAAATACAAATTCCTTTTTCCCAACACTGCAAATCTTTCAGAGTAAAGCTAACTACCTTCCTAGTCTCACCTAACATTAATCCCACTTCTCAATGTTCTATAGAATATTAGCTAAATAACATGTTAAGTAATCATTTATTGAAAAATCAAAAAGGAGTAGGCTGGAGTACATATAAAGAAAAGAAGACTTTTCTAAATTTTAAACCTTATTTTGGGTTGTGAAACTCCAAAGGCCCATGGAATAAATGAACTCAGAAAACATTAGATCAGTCTTACACACGCTGAAAAGAGTTAATGGCTTAATTATATTATACTTACAGTAAAGAAAGAAGTCCCACAGAAGCGAGTACATATTCCTCGTACAAAACCCTCATGTGCTTGTATCGTACGGATACATTTTCGTTTAGTCAAGTTCCAAATTCTAACCTATGATAAAGCATACCAGGAAATTTCAGTGAACTATAAACATAAAATGTTCAGGCACAGGCATACTACATTCTGAGAAAAAGAAATTCAACACTGCAAAAACTATGACTCACTCTACCAGACTGCTAAAAACAAAATCCTCTAGTTTAAAATACTGCAGTGCATATGGATAAGTATATCAACAACCAGAAAATTCAATCTGTTAAGGACTCTGTTGATTCTAATTTAAAGTGGTGCAAAGCTTTCTTTTCTTGCCAGAGTGGAAATAAACGTTGAATCATTAATAACATCCTCTGTGAGGAAAAAAAAAAAAAACTTCACAAATCCGTCTATGACTGTAAACATGCTTTATTATGTATGGCCAAACTGAGCATTCAGCTGCTACATTTCTAATTTCTGAGGTTTAGAGGAGTAACCACTGTAGTGATTCAAACACAATTCATTCTTGAGAATTAATAGAAAACAGGACATAAAAAATGAAATCAAACCAATTAAAATCCACCATAACACAAAGCTGAAGAACATTTGTCACATGACTACTTTTAATTTAAAATACCAATGCTCGGAATGACACTCACCTCTCCATCACATGCCCCAGAAAGGACAGTAGCCAGGCTCTTTGGGTGCTTTGCCAAGCAATTGACTCCATCTCGGTGACCATCCAGAGAAGCAAGGAATGGTTTTGCAAATACCCGTTCCAATTTGGTAGCATTTAAAGCTCTTACATATTCTCGCGGGACCTCGAAAGGATGTAAGGTAGGATCATAGTTTCTTGGAACTGAAATAAAAATGACTCCTCTTAATAAAATAATTCACTTCGAATTATTTCCTCTGGTTCCTCAGCTAATCACTCAATCTGCTATTCAATAAGCCTTTATTAGGAACACTGTTCTATACGTAGCACTGTGAAAACTACAAAAATAGATGACATTTCACTCAGGAACCTTTCCGCAGAAAACTACAGAATCATGGAATGCATACGTCTTGTGCAATAATTAGAAACTACATACACTCTCAGCTTTTCCTTTTATGTGTCTTACTACATTCTTTAACTGCTTGTAAAGCTTTCATAGACAGGGATTCCACTACATTCTTCACTTTAAGCCTTATGCGCTGCACAGTGCCTGGTACAAAACAAATGCATGATAAATGTTTGCCCAACTGAACTCTTAAGCTCCTTTTGAGGGAGAAAATACTATTAATCTCCAGTGCTAATCACTGTACTGATAGGCACACACTGTTGTGATTATGCTCACAGTTACTATTTATTGTGCACTTCCCACATTTGTTTATTTACTTAAAAAACAGTTTACCATATGCAAGGCACTGTTCCAAATGCTGTATATTAACTCACTTAATATCCACAGACCCTATGGGTTAAGTACTATTGCTATTTCTCATTTTACAGATGGGGAAATTGAGGCATAGGGAAGTAATTTGTCTATGAAATGATGAAATCAGGATTTAAACCAAAGCAGGCGGATTCCAGGATCGGTGTTCTTCACTATTACGCTGCTGCCAAACAAGCTGTCTCACTTAATAATTGTGCTTAGGTAATGTTTCTAAGCCCATACGTCTAAATAACCTTTAATGTTTAAAAGTAAATGCATCTTCTTACCCCACAACTTCACTTTGCGGTCTTTTTTTTTTTTTTCCTAACTCCCTGTTAATGGTACTATATCTAACCGTCAAAATTTACAAGGAAGTAATACCTAAACAACAAAGAAAGAATTTTAAAAACGTAACAAATGTTTTCCTTGATTTGTGCTTCGCAAAGCTCCAATACTTTTTTTTCCCATTTTACTAATTAAAACTTCCATCAGAAGCTATAACGAAATAGAAAGATATTATAGAAAGACCCTTAATAACATCAGATAACCAAAAATCTCCTAACATGGAGAGTCTATGACCAGCCAATCATTTACTCATTCCTTCATTTATAAACTTATAAAGCAACCACTATGTGCCAGGTGCTGTCTAGACACAGTGGGTACAGAAACAAACAGGATTCTTCCCTTCAATGCAAACTCAGTCTGATGGAAAAGACTGATAACCAAAATAATCATCATGAGACAATGTGATACACATTCTGATGTCAGCACAAAAATATATGATGAAAGCACAGAAGAAGGGTGCTTTAAATGGGATGGAGGGGTTACCATGGGAGATAAATATGTAAAGACTGCTGTGCAGAGAAAGGAGCTAGACTGAGTAAGGGTGTGAGCCACAGGAGGCCTGAAAGAGAAAATGTCTGAAATGCCCTCAGATCTGCAAGGGCAAAGGTAAGCTACTTGCGAGAAAAGTAGTGGCTAGTGAAACCAGAAAGGAAGACGGAACCAGACGTTCCAGGAATAGGGATGATGTCAAGTCCAGGTGACATAACCTAATTTGCATTTTAGAAACATTACTCTCTTGATATTTAACCCATAAACATCTTGTGAGAAGAGACCACATACATATTTACTTCTCAGCATTATTCATATATGTGTTGGATCAACATTTATACATATGTTGGATAATCTCTACTACTCAATCAAAATAACGAAGTATCTTCCGAGCCTCATCTTCCATGGCTTATACCCCTTACTCAAACTCTGACAACGTGGCCCTTCTCTTATGCGTTATTTTTATTCCTGTCGGAAGGCCTTTGCACCTGCTAATTCTCTTCACACATGGTTGGTCCCTGGTCATTTAGATACTATCCGCTATAATTCAGAATGTTAACGAGGAACAGACCAGTAAATAAGACCAATAAAGAAGCCTTGTTAATTTCATTTCAGCCATTCACTCATCAAACTTCTCCACAAGAATTAAAAGTGGATATAGCTTTAAGGTGCACCTTTGTCTCTTTCCGCATTTTTAAATTACATTTATTTATTTTTGAGAGAGAGACAGAGACAGAGAGGATGAGCGGGGAAGGGTAGAGAGAATTCGAAACAGGCCCCAGGCTCTGAGCAAGCGTTCAGCCCAGAGGCCCACGCGGGGCTCGAACTAACGAACCGTGAGATCATGACCCGAGCTGAAGTCAGACACTTAACCGACTGAGCCACCCAGGCGACCCGTATTTCCACATTTTGAAGAGCATTAATTTTGACGAAAGAGATGTAAAGAAGCCTAACTATCAAATCCTTGAATCTACGAGTTGGGCTTTCAAGTTCCACTTCTCAACAACTGGAGTCAGAAAAATCGGGGGGTGCCTCGGTGGCTTAGTCGGTTAAGCGTCCGACTTTCGCTTAGGTCATGATCTCACGGTTCGTGGGTTCGAGCCCCGCGTCGGGCTCTGTGCTGACTGCCAGCTCAGAGCCTGGAGCTGTTTCAGTCTGTGACTCCCTCTCTCTCTGACCCTCCCCTGCTAACGCTGTCTCTCTCTCTCTCTCTCTCTCCTAGAAATAAATAAAACATTAAAAAAAAAAAAGATAAGAAAAATCGGAGCAGCCGCTGGAAGGGGGAAGGCGGAAGTATTCCAGATACAACCACTTTCACACTTACCATTAGAAAACGTTCTTCAAAAAGGGCCTTGGAGAGAAGTTATCTGCGACCCAGGCCCACAATGGCCTTATCTGCACTAAGTTTGCTTTGGCAAAAGGGAACAGGGAAAGAACGAGACTGGAGTGTCAGTCTTCCCCCAGCTTTACTCGGAGGAAGCCGAGTCCAGACTGAAGGCTCGGTGGACTCCCTAACTTGTCTCACCTCTTTGTAAATCCAGCTTGGTTTCGCGGACATAGTTGTCCGGGTTCCGGCTCAGCATCTTCACCTTCATTTTGGCAGCTAGGTGCCCCCGACTCCCCGAGCCTTTTCTCCAAGTTTGGGTTACCCCCGCCTCCTCCGGCACATGCTACTTCCGCTTCTTCTAGACTACTTCCTGTCATGTGACGTCCACGGAGTGGAAGCCACGCCCTCTGCAGGACCCTGCGGCGCTCCGTAGTTTTGGTGACAAAGCTTGGTCCGAGGCGGTTCCTCCCTCAGCGGTGCTCTCGCGTCCGCGTACCTCGGCCAGAAACGGCTGCGGCTGGGGGCGGGGCGGGGCGGGGACGTGGCGGAGGCCGTCGCCCCGCCTCCTTCGCGCTCTCCGCTGGCGTGACGTGCTGCCCTGCCCCTCTCACGCCAGCTCTGCGTTTGGCGTGGGGGGGGGGTCTCTCCGGTTAATTACCACGTCCCTCCGCCGGTCCCGGAAGTGGGCTGGCCCCTCTGAGGCTTTTGCTCCTCCGGGGCGACCGTCGCCAAGGTGGCGGTCCCTGCATCCCGGCCCACCTCCGCGGCCCTGGGCGTGGTATCAGCGAGCCCTGGGACTATGACGGGCCAGGGCCAGTCGGGGTCAGGGTCGTCGGTGTGGAGCACGATATTCCGCCACGTCCGGTACGAGAATCTGGTAGCGGGCGTGAGCGGCGGGGTTCTGTCCAACCTCGCGCTGCACCCGCTCGACCTCGTGAAGATCCGCTTCGCCGGTAAGTGGCCACTTAGACCGTGGGCTCCTTATCCTTGCGGTACCCCGAACAGGGTGATAAAACCCGAAAAGGAAGCCTTGCTCTCTCCTGCCTCTTACATACTCCCAGGCGAGCGTTAAAGAAGATGCTGTTTATTCTGGCTCCCTGGAACTAGATATGACGAAGGGCAGCGTGGGAAGGGGATCCGGCCGCCGTCGTCCCCGCTCCCCGAGTCTAAGGGATGGAGAGCAGGGATAGAAAAGTTCGAGAAAAGTTCATACTGGCGTAGGATGCGGGACTCAACGCCTGATTTGTAAAATGAGAAAAGGATTGTCACGTTTTGGGGCTTACCCTTCACACGTGCAAATCATTCACGCTTGGAGGTACTTTGAGATCTTAGAGTAGCCACGTGTTTGGCAGCGCCACTGAGGAAAAGTGCTTAGAGTAGGGCGTAATCCTCAGCAGGCGCCTGGGAATAGGTTTGAGGTAGGATTCTCTTGAAAGTGTGTTTGTGGTGTTTATCGTGGGGTACAAGATCCTGTGAAGGAATAGATAGCTCGAATCCAAGTGCTATTTTTTAAATTTACGTTTATTAAGTGCATTGAATTAAGCGGATTTAAGTTTGTTGAAATTTGCAAAGTATTTTAGGAGTTAAACTCAACAGGAACTTCTGGAGGAGATCGTTTCAGATAAGGTCGTGATAACGGTACTGGGAAACTTTTCTGGCATTTGGTTTTTTTACTACTACAAGTTCTGCCTTGAGAATTAGGTCTGCAGACGTGGTTCATTATCAAGAGTCAGATTGATACTATGCATCTAATACATATGCTCAATATTTGTAGACTGCTGTATGGGATACAGAAGCACTAAAAGTTCTTGTTCTCAGGGGACTTAGAGTGTAAATTATAGGCTTGAGTCCTAGTCACATAAAAGATAATTCTAGACAACATAAAATTAAGGGCGAAATGGAATAAATCCAAAATATGAATAGAGTATCAAGGAAGGTATAGATTGCTGATGGTCAACTGTATCTGTATAGGTCCCATTAAATCTTGAGGCTCCCCACAGAAAGACTGACAATTTGATAGCTGGAAATAAGACAAGAGTCATTCTGTGAAGGAGAGGCATTGAAAATTATGGAGTATACTTCCTAGAAGAAAACCCAGAAAGGCATATAATTTCCATGGAGTTTGTGAAACGTGCACAAATAAAAATTATGACTAGGAACATTGAGCATTTACTAAGAGCAATGCAATGAACATAAAGTTTTGCACGCATCATCTTATCTGATTTACTACTCTGAACAACCCTGTGAATTATTATCCCCATTATACAGTGAGAATAATAGAAGTTGACTAACTTGCTGAGGTCGCAAGTTTATAATGGTAGCTGTGGGATTTGAACCCAGGCAGTCTAATTCTAGAACCCTTTGACTCTTAACCACTCACCATTCTGCCTCTAAGAATTCTGAGTATACGGTGGCTTGAACATGAAAAGACTTTTGGACTTGGCTGTAGGCTTGTATGACTCGGTGTCTCTAGTGTTTTGTCTAGAAGAGGTGACAGTTGAACTGATCATTGAGGAACAGTGTTTGCTTGGTGACTTTAAGACCTTGCTGTAAAGAAGATTATGCCTGGAAAAAGGGAATTCATGGTATCTGAGAAGACTGGTTATCTTGATGCAATGGGGAAAGTCTTAGGAGGCCAGTATAGCTAAGACTGGCTGGTAAGATGACTGAGATTAGATGGGAAGACAAAATTAAAGATCTAGGAGTCAAAGGACTTTGTAATCATAAAGTGTGGCTGTGAAATGGTGATAGAAAAGGAAAATTTAAGAAAATGAATCAAAATGGTTGGTTTGCCTATGTATTTACAGTATTGCAAGACCCAGTAGCTTAAAGAAACTAATACTTAATGTTTGCTGTTTGCTAGGCATGATTTTAAGGGCTTTATATGTATTAACTCACTTAACCCTTTGTAATTTTTAGAGTTAGCTTCTAGTTTTCCCATTTTGTAGATGAAATGACCCAGCCACATTGTAATCAGTAACTGACTCAGGGTCACAACGTTAAGTGTTGGAGTGGAAGGGGGCTGCAAAGGAAATTTGGTGGCCCGAGGAAAGAGAGGAAATCAGGAGAGCATGGTGTAAAAGTAGCCCACAAAAGCGTGTTTAGGAGGTAGACAGTTTTGGGTGCTGCTAAATGGCTGGGGAGAAAGAGGACTCCCAGAGTGCTCTTCGGGGCAGGGGCAGGAGTGGGTGGAGACCCAAATCAGACTGCAGTGGATTGGGAGGGACACGGCTCAGACCTGACAGGTTCTTGCCCTACTTTCCAGCCGAATTTCCTACCATCCCTCCTCCGTCAGCTGTATACTGTGGCTATACCAAATCCCTGCTGTGACCCCACACGGTGCCAGGCACTGGGATACCTCCATGTAGGCACCCCAGCTCTTGCGCTTGTCTACAGATAACCCTTTCTCTTTTCCCCAAAGACAAGTTTCCAATCAGTCTTCAGGCCTCTACACTGACATCTTCTCTCATTGTCCCTGTCACTCGACTGCATGTCCCCAGTTCCTTCTGTACAGAGCATTCATTTATGTTCCTTCTGCAATCCTGTAGCACTTCATTTACCTTAGTGCTCATAACTTTGCCGTGTCGTTGCTGC
This sequence comes from Hyaena hyaena, assembly GCF_003009895.1. NCBI lineage: Eukaryota > Metazoa > Chordata > Mammalia > Carnivora > Hyaenidae > Hyaena > Hyaena hyaena. Next base: position 3,036,102 of record NW_024080711.1, on the reverse strand, counting down.
TCTCTTTTGCCTTGAAGATGATGTCTTCCTCAGGGTCAGGATTTGTGTCTCACTTGAGTTTATAGTCCCCTTTTGCTTGGCAGTATAAAGAGTCAATAAATAGTTGGTGTTTTTTTAAATAAAATAATGTGGACAAATGAATGTTTTTCATATTTAAAGATTCGTTCCTAACTATATAGGGTAGATAAGATTATGGTATCAGGGAAGTATAGGGTATAGAATACTGTTACCTGTTACTGAGACTGAAAAGTGCTACAATTAAGTGTCAAAACAATAAAGAAATCATTGGTTCATACCTCTGAAAAGCAAAGATTTTTTTGTGGTTTTGTTTTTTTACCTCAAGAGAGAAATTATGTTGTGACTTTATTATTTAAAGGAAAATGCAAAGGTACTTAGAGAAAATTTATCAGGAGAAAAAGAGATGTGAAATTCAAGGAAAGCATCAGAAGCATTATGAAATACACAGCCAAATATTTCCTGAGAGCCAAGTCCCTCTGTTACTTGCTCTTAAACTTATCTCATATAAACTTTCCAACAACCTGTAAGGTAGGGGATATTTATCCCCATTTTTTCTAAATGAGGATGCTATAGCTCTGAAAGATTTAAGATCATGTGACTAATTAAGGAAGTTAGATATCCTACCCAAGTCTCCTGACAAAGTCTAATGCACTTTAATCTCATTTCATGGTGTAACATCATCAGGTTAATGATGAAAGAAATTGACTTTTCTCCCTTTCCCTGGTAATGGTAAACAGTGATTCTCAGCCAGACTCCATTAGGTGCAGTGAAGTAGCAGTGAATGGGACAGTGAACTGGTCATGCTTTTATATGGTTAGAGGACTGTGATTTGTATAAGCTTTCTAAAGGGGAGTTTGAGTATGTATTTATAACCTTTCACCCATATTAATGCCCATTCTAACAGTTAATTCTAAGGATACAGGAATTTGAATTATACAGAATATTCACTACAGACTTCTTAGTAGTCAAAAAATGAGAACAACTTTCATGTCAGCTAGGGGAATGGTTAACCAAATGATAGGATATCTGTGAGAAGGAAAACCATCAGATCATTTTAAAAAGTCTTTTGGAAGCCTATTTAATAACAGAGGAATTCTCACAATATACTCTTGAGTGAAGAAAAAAGCAGTATACAAAACTATAGTAAAATACCAGAATCTAGTTTATTATTTTTTTATAGTTTATTTATTTTTGAGACGGAGACCAGAGCATGAGCGGAGGAGGGGCAGAGAGAGAGCGAGACACAGAATCTGAAGCAGGCTCCAGACTCTGAGCTGCCAGCACAGAATCTGATGCGGGGCTCAAACCCACGAACCGTGAGATCATGACCTGAGCCTAAGTCAGACACTTAACCAACTGAGCCACCCAGGTGCCTCCAGAATCTAGATTATAAATTTGACATTCTCTTTCATCCCATATCTGTGTAGGAAACAGAAGGCACATTAAAAATAAGATAGTTCTGTGGTGTGGGGAGGGCTTGAAAAGACTTAACAAAGATACGAGATTATAGCAGAACCACTGGGAATACTGCAGTATTTTGGACCTAGAAAGAGCTTGGGCTGTTGGCCACTGGAAGGACCAAAGGTCAAAGGGAGAAAGTCATTGGGAGGGGGCCACCTTGAGAGGAGCTGTGACTGTCAGTAGAGAAGTGCAGTCCAGGCAGGCGCCTAGGTAGCTCAATCGGTTATGCATCCAACTCTTGATTTTGGCTTAGGTCATGATCTCACAGTTGGTGAGTTCGAGCCCCTCATGGGGCTCTGCGCTGAGAACACAGAGCCTGCTTGGGATTCTCTCCCTCCCCCTCCTCCTCTCTCAAAATAAATAAATAAATGTTAAAAACGAGTTTTTTTCTGAATTTACATCCTTAATATGACTGACTGTATGATGTCTATGTTTATCAGTGATTTGGAGCTAGAATTTTCCTCTCACCTAATTTTGTGCCTTTACTTCAGTGAGTGATGGATTGGAACTGAGACCAAAATATAAAGGAATTGTGCATTGCCTGACTACCATTTGGAAACTTGATGGACTACGAGGACTTTACCAAGGAGTAACCCCAAATGTGTGGGGTGCAGGTTTATCCTGGGGACTCTACTTTTTTTTGTGAGTAGATCTGGGAGATTTTACAGTATTAAAAACAAAGTTTGTTTTTAGTGATTTTACATTTCAATTGATGAAGCAAGATGAGTCATTTAATCAGTTTCTCTGAGTGTGAAGGGTCAGAAAGAGCAAAATGTTTATTTCATTCTCTGTCGGCTATTATCAGAGGCATTTGGTCTGGAAGAAAGTTCTTAATCAGAAAGGGTGAGATGGAGAAACGCTCTTACATACAGAAGCCACCTCTGTGAGTTGAGTTCAGGAAGGTGCCTTATCAAATACTCCTGATGCCTAATGAAGTTGGAAAGCTGAAGAGGACAGGCCTTGAGGTCCTCATAAGAACGCATACCATGGGAGCCCCCTCTTGGGAACAGAAAGTAAAAAGCCAAGGCCTGGCTAAGAGTTTGAGGCACATCCCTTCTTGCCTCTTACTTGACCTGCACCATCATCTTCCTAGCTCCATCATTTCCTTCCTCCCTCACCTGTCAGGGATCCTCACCATCCTCCTGTCCATTGAAGACGCCACTGAAGGCTCCTGGGGCAGGTACAGTTGGCTTAGTGAGTGTGCCCAAGTGTGGGCATTAAGCCCACAAGGTGGAGGAGCACACACTGCCTTGAGCATGCCTCTAATAATTTGAAACTGAGTCCAGGAATGGAGAGGCTTTTCTTTGTTTTAATACATGGCATTTTTAGGAGAACATCAATACCTTGTCTATTTGCCTTTTTCTCTTTTGTGTTTTATATTCTACTTTATCTCCAACAATTTTATGGCAGTATACAAACCACAATCTTAAAATATTTTTAAGTGAAGGCAAAACAAAATTTAACCTCACTATGGTTAAAAAAATGTATTTTTTTCCGGTTCTGAGACACACCTAGATGTGTAATTGTAGGTATAAAATGTATTCTTTTATGAATTTGGAGTTGGGGAGGCTCTCTGAAGAGAGTTTCTCAGGACAAGCTATATTAACATAAGGTGTATGTAATGAGAATTTCTTATAAAAGTATACTTGTGGGGCTCCTGGGTGGCTCAGTCGGTTAAGCAGCTGACTTCAGCTCAGGTCATGATCTCACAGTTCATGAGTTCAAGCCCCGCATCAGGCTCTCGTTCTGACAGCTTAGAGCCTGGAGCCTGCTTCAGATTCTGTGTCTCCTTCTCTCTCTGCCCCTTACCCGCCCCCCCCAAAAAAATAAACATTTAAAAAAGTATCCTTGTTTCGTGTTAGAATGGTATTGGTAAAGTTGGGAAGAATATTTGTAGCTGAAGTTTTCTTCCAAAAGGAAAGTGGGAATTGGAGCTAGAGAGAATAGGCTGATTTGACTTCTCTGCTCAGAAACATTGAGTGGCTCTCGGTTTTCTGCCAAGTAAAGCCTAGATGTCAGTTTGCCACTGAAGTGTGATTCAATTTTCCATCTTCTCCCTCCACCCTTATCATAACCTTTGCTCACGCTTATCTATTTCCCTGTTGAAACGGCACCTGTCTCCTGGCCACCGCCACCTCCGACACAGCATACTGTGTTCTCAGCCGTAGTTTCTCAATCTCTTAAGACGCCATCTGTGTTGCCTTTATTATGATTACTTGTGTGCTGCTTACGGCCCTTGGTAGAGTGCTCTGTAGCCCCTGAACATGACCTTTTGTCTTGGGTGCCTCATCGCCGCACCACTGCTACCCTCCCTCCCAGTTTTCCTGTTGTTGTTACTAACTGATGAGTACGTGATGAAAATATTTTGCATGCATAGTGCTGTGCATATACATTTGCGGGGAAGGGTGGTAAATGCTTAACAGTAAGCCATGTCTAGCAAATCCACCCTTGAAACTGTGCTGGCCTTGGGTATAGACTTTTCCTTTTGGGGTACTGCTGTTAAGTTACACATATTTTCAAATAGACGTTACTGCTTTATGATACCTATTCACATATTTATCAAACTGCTCATGTTTAATTCTTTTAGTTACAATGCCATCAAATCATACAAGACAGAAGGAAGAACGGAACGTTTAGAGGCAACGGAATATCTCGTCTCGGCTGCTGAAGCTGGTAAGGCAGTGTGTGAAACATACAACATCAGCTTTCATGTGTGTTTGTTTTTGAGAGAGAGCCAGAGCGTGAGCAGGGGAGGGGCAGAGAGAGAGGGAGACATAGAATCTGAAGCAGGTTCCAGGCTCTGAGCTGTCAGCACAGAACCTGATGCGGGACTCAAACCCATGAACCGCAAGATCATGACCTGAACAGAAGTCAGACGCTTAGCCAACCAAGCTAGCCAGGTGCCCCTAAGCCATCAACTTCTAACTTGATTTTCACTTTTTGTTTTTGTTTTATTTGCCTTTTTTCCTCTTTGAACAGTAGAGTTTAAGTATTATGTAACTAATCTGTTATCACATGGAATTTCTCAAAAAGCAACTGTTCTTATTGGGTTACTCTGTACAAACTTCAAGAATTTTAGTTATCACAAAGAAAGTAAAATTTAGAAAAGTTATGAATTCCTGATAATTTAAGATGATTTGGCATATTTTCTTCAATTAAAGTATAATTTCAGGTTTTTTTAAACATTTATGATTGAGAGAGAGAGACAGAGCATACATGGGGGAGGGGCAGAGGAAGGGGGGACACAGAATCGGAAGCAGGCTCCAGGCTCTGAGCTGTCAGCACAGAGCCCGATGCGGGGCTTGAACTCACAAACCGCAAGATCATGACCTGAGCCGAAGTTGGACGCTCAACCAGCTGAGCCACCCAAGCGCCCCTAATTTTGGTTTTTAAATTAGTTTAGTAGCCTTTTTTGATTGCCTCATGAGCGTATAATATTTCAAAGAGAGAAGCAAAGTAGGACTCATGTCTTTATATTGTAACTCATACTTTGAAACCATGTTTACTGATAGTTCTTGTCTTTAAAAAAACCTACTCATTTTTGAATACTCAGCTGCTAGCACAGACCTGAATCAGGGGCCTTAATAAATGTTTGATGAATAGTAGACTATTGAGGAAACTCAGCAAATGAACTTTACTAGATGAGTTTTTTTGTATACAAAATTGTCACTTTCTGTAAAGAATGTAAAATTTATTATATAGTTCTTTAATTTTCGAGATGTGTTAGCTGCTCTGAATGGATTTGAGGAGGGCTGTGGGAAAGTCGGGATGGATATGCGCGTGCATGCAGAGATTTATTGGGGTGTTGGATTCCTGGTCCTTGTCCCCTTATTGTCAACCCCTCTGGGTTATACCGTGTCCTCCTCCTAAATATTTATATCTGCTCTCAGAGTCTACCTCCCAGGACTTCCATCTTTTCTCTACACCAGGCTCTACTGTTTAGGAGCCAGGATCTCTCTGGTGTCCCACTGAGTGAGGAACTATTTTTGACCACCAAAACTATGGCTACCCTTCAGCCCTAAGACTGTGCCTGAGAGGTACAGCCCCTGGACAACCCCATTGTTTTTATTAATGGACTGTCATTAGCCTGGATTGTCACCAGTGAGAAAGTACCTGTATGCTGAGTAATCTTATTTAAATTTGATTTTAGGAGCCATGACCCTCTGCATTACAAACCCATTATGGGTAACAAAAACTCGCCTTATGTTACAGTACAATGGTGTTGTTAACGCCTCACAACGACAATATAAAGGAATGTTTGATACACTTCTGAAAATATATAAATATGAAGGTGTGCGTGGATTGTACAAGGTAATGACTTGTCAATATATTTTGAATAACTGACCATTGTAACTTCCCTTGGCCATATTGTCTGAGTTTCTGTATAACCTGTAGTCGGTCCTGAAAAGAAGTCAGACTCCGGCAAGAAGCAATTTGATGAAAACTGAAAGTCTAGTTTATAATATGGAAATTGTACTTTAACCTGTTTATCCTCATTACCATAAGGTATATCGTGACACTAGTGTGTGTGAGGTCTGTCTAAAATTTTGCACAGTAACCATTCACCAAGTCACACATCACAGTCACCCATTCCTTACTACCGTCCCCGGAAACTGTGGTCCCTTGGGAACTTGCTTAGTGCTTAGTTGGTGTGTTTTTTTAATTGTTCCCTGATGAACTTTTGGGGTGTTGGTGGGGTCTTGGGGTCTGGAGCTGATGGCCAAGAAGGAATTCTTGAAGGCGTCTTTGGTGCAAAAAGGTGATTTTATTCAAGCATGTGGACGGGACCATGGGCAAGAGGGCTGTATTGGGGTTGTGGGGGCGTGACCATTTTATGAAGTTTGGAAGATAAAGTCAAGAGGGAGTTTCCAAAGAGACTTTCACACACTGAAGACTGTTGTCAAGCTAGGGTGGTTTTTCCCCCTGGCAAGGCATTAACATTGAGACAGTAGTGAGTTCCTGGACTTTAGGCTGCAGATGGGATTGCCTTTTTCTGGTAATCTGGTGGAGACTCTTATCAGTTTAACCATTTGGTTTTTGTCCTTTCTTGTTTTGGGGTAGCTGGCAGTGTCCAAGGAATATTACACATGTCCCAACCCCGGGGTTGGGGGTGCGTGCTAACTTGTAATTTGCCCTCAGCTTTCCTCACACCTCCTCATTGTTCCTTTTTAGGGATTTATTCCTGGGCTGTTTGGAACATCACATGGTGCCCTCCAGTTTATGGCATATGAATTGCTGAAGTTGAAATACAACCAGCATATCAATAGATTACCAGAAGCCCAGTTGGTAAGATGGGTCTTTAAAAGATATCATTTACTTTTATGGGTATTTAATAGATGAGATTTTGTCATGTTCACTTTGGTAATGTTGCTGTGATGATGACTGCTGCTAGTTTAATTTACAGTTAAGTATTTTATAAGCAAATGACACACAAATATTAATGATAAAACCCCTTATTTGCACAGAGCTTGTGTTAAGGGGGGAAACCATGTTTTTCCATTAAAAGATCCATTTACATGTTTTCCTATAGGATTTTTATTTCTATAATTTTAAAGAAATCTTGTCTTAAAGAAAAACAAGTGTTTTGTGTCATCATTTCAGAGCACAGCAGAATACATATCTGTTGCAGCACTATCCAAAATATTTGCTGTTGCGGCAACATACCCGTATCAAGTTGTGAGAGCTCGTCTTCAGGACCAACACATGTTTTATGAGGGCGTATTGGATGTAATCACAAAGACCTGGAGGTGAGCGCACGTGGTCTATCAGAGTGGCTCTTAGGAGGGGCCTTGTGTATCTCAGAATGTCCTGTTGCCATTAGTTTTATAGCAAAGGCCAGCGTGCTCTGGTGGACACATGGCTGCTGGCCCCTGCTTTTCCATTTCCCATTTACTACGTGTAGAGCTACAGACTTAATCTCCCTGAGGCTTGATTTCTTCATTTGTAAAATTAGAATATCTAGGCTGACAGGGTTGCTATAAAAACCAAATGAGATCTGTGCTTCGACAAATTAATAAAATAAAGTTTAGTGCTCATAAAAAACTTGCATGGCATTGACTGTAGGATGTCGTAAAAAACCTAGTTTAGTGCAATCAAGCCCTCCTTGCATGAGGACTTGCAAATACTTGTCTCCGTGTATGGAGGAGATTCTTTCTTCAGCATGTGAATAAACAGTTACAGGAAGATATCCCCATGTTTCTCTCTCATTCTAAAAGGCCAGATTGGAATATTTAGAATGCTTCAACTTAATTCACTAAATATTTATTGAGAACCCAAGTGACAAGTTCCAAGGCCATATTCCTATTCTAGGCATTAAGGAAATAAAGTTTCATTTTTATGGATGCTATATTTAGTGTTGTCTGCCATTTATATAAGCTGTAAGATTGTTAATGCCTCTATTATATCAGTTAATACTTCTGCATGTTTATACATTTAAAGACATTTGGAAGATGATTATACATTTAAAGCCCTTTTCAGCTTTGAAGTGTCCCTACCCTGCCTTGCCGAGTCAGTCCACAGAAGGAATGTAAGCCCATACACATGGCTCATAAACTGCATTACTTCTGGATGTTGAAAACATGGACTTCAGTCCTGGGGGGGTTTGACTGCTGGTTCCGTGCCATATGTCTGTTAAACGTTCTGTCTTCAGGCCAGCTATGTAGGAAATTAAGCATTTATCTGTTTTTCCTTTTAAAGGAAAGAAGGCATCGGTGGATTTTACAAAGGAATTGCCCCCAATTTGATTAGAGTGACTCCGGCCTGCTGTATTACTTTTGTGGTATATGAAAATGTCTCACATTTTCTACTTGACCTTAGAGAGAAAAAAAAAATAAGCTAAAGGAAGATCATCCCAGTGCATCTGCTTAACGCAGCAGTTGCTCCTTTGTATTTGAGGTACAGACCTCAGAAGAACACTGCACAGCAACGTGGTTCATAATGGAAACTGGTCTATAATCATTAGAAGTCAAAGACCTGCTAAGACTTTGCAATGTTGTTCTGCTTTTTTGCCTTTCCCGTACGCTCGGGATGTGGCTACCTCTGCCAGAAATGGCTCCCATCAACACAACAGTAAAACTGACGTCAAGTGGAGAATTTCACAGATTCCTCTCTTTCACTGTTCAAGTAGAAGCTGATTACAGCATTTGCTAAATGGATTAGATGAATGTGCTTTTTCCGAACTCATTTTCCTGGATTGGCTTTAAAATCCGTCTCTGTGCAATAGCAAGAAAATGACTTCTGGAAAGAATTGTCATTGTTTCAAGAGTCAATTAAACTTTAAGGATTTGCTGGAAACATCGTTGCTTAAATCCAGACCATTTTGAATTGGGAAATTTTGATGAGGGGGAAAAAAAAACCCATCACTATAAACGTGCTTTAGTTTAAATTCAATTGGAATCCACTAACTAGGGAATTTGAGAAGTTATCTACTTCTCTTAATTTGAGAAATATATTGGTTTTCATTAAGTTTTTCTCCAGACGGCTCTTTCATAATTTAAAATGTAATTGTGGATCCAGTTATTATATTTTTTTGACATAGGTACTTGGTGTCTCTTAAACGTAACAAAATCTGAACTCGGATCCAACCGTGTCAGCCCTTATTTAGCATATTTGGCTCTAAGTCACTAACTGGCTATAAATCACTAGAAAATCGCCTCATACAGATACTGGAATGATTGGGATGTGTTTTTTCAGAAACTGTGTGGAAATGAGGAACTTTAACTTTCCTACTTCAGCTATTGGATGTATGGGTCCAGATTCCAAATAAATGATTAATCTACATTAGTTGCTCATATTCAGGTTTAAATACAAATTACATTAATGGCCATTATTGATTCAACTTTTATGAGTTATTGTAAATATCTATAAAAGCCTGTCCCAAAAGGATGCCAGAATAATATTTTTATTTATCATAAACTTCTATGAATGCTGTTGCGCTTCCATCTAGTTGTAAATAAAACATTGCGGTTTTTGAAGCCATATTTAAATGGTTCTTTGAAAATGGGTCTATTTTTATATTTTGAAAATAGCATTGTTTTAAAAATGTGGAACAATAAGTAATTGTATTTACTATAATCTCTTGTAATATACACAGAAATACTTTATAAATTAAATGTGATGTATTTTTTCATACTTCTGGGTTTACTATAATTTACTATAATTCATCTGATGTTAGTCCCTATACGGAAGACTGGCTGCACTTGCTGTCTGTAGTGTTAGAGGTAGTGCCATTATTTGAGTGCCTCTTGTATACCCCCAATTAATAAAACTCAATTCCTGTCTTCTAAGAGCATATAAGTTTGCAGAATAAATAAATGTTAACTCCAGCCCTAGAATAACGGGCAAGAAGATTTCTACAAAGCTCTGTAAGCATTCTGAGAAAACAGAATTCCTTCAACAACAAATCGTTACTGAACTCTCTTACTCTGTGCCAGGTACATTACCAAGCATTGAAGATATAGCAGGGAATAACCCAGACAACATTCCTGCCCTCATAGAATTTTCATTTTAGTGTGAGTGACAGAAAATGTAAATATATGCGTAAGACAATATCGGATATTAAATACTATAAATAGAACTCAAACAGAGTTGGGAATAGTGGTGCCATCTAGGATGGTTAGCGTCAGGAAAGATCTCTTTTGAAGAGGTAGTATTTGAAACTGTTTGAGAGAAGTGAGGAAACAGTCTTCTAGGCAGAGAAAATGGAAGCACAAAGGCCCTGAGGCAGGAATTAATTTGGCTAGGGAGGAGGAGTGGGGTTACTGTGTGGTGGGAAAGAAATGCAGGATTGGCCTCAAATTTCAGCTTTCCTCTTTGCTCTTTGGCCTCAGGCCAATAGTTCACCTCTCTCTGTCTCTTGTTTTCTCATATGTAAAATGATGATTTGTTCCTTTGTGGATGAGGTGGATATGAGGATGCTTGAGCAAGTGATTTATTGAGAGTGCTCTTAAGAAGCTCTAGAAGAAGTTCAGTTCACCATCACCCTGACCCTACCAGACACCATAGTATGGGTTGGACCGTAGAGGTTGTCCTTCCCTGAGGTGAGAGGCTGGGCTATGTCCTCAGGCAGAGGAGGGGAGGCTAGATCCCTCTCCTGAGTTGAGAACAATCCTCCAAATAAGGTGGAGGGGAGAGCTGTTAGCAGCCGGGATATGGGTTACACCAGCCCTGTAAAAGTGATTTGATGGGTCAACAGCATCTACAAATGAAGCTATGAAAAGTATGTAGCTCATAGGATTATTGATCAGATTAAATGGATTAATCCATGTAAAGTGCTTAGCAGTGTCCCTGGGCCAATAAAAGTTAGCATGGGCCAGATCTTCTAGCCCATGGTCAGGGGGTTAGATTGTGGGAGAGATCATTCTAGTGATTGTATGAAGAAACAATTAGGAGACAGACAAGAAACAGGATTACTAATTAGGACGCTTTCACAAATACCTTGTCAAGAACTGATGGTAGTGTGGATCTGGTTGATGGAGCCGGAGGTAGTTTATAGTTTGTGGGGGGAACTAGAGCAGGGTTCGTGGAAGGGAACACTTGAAGCATGGCCTTGAAGGTAGAGATTTCAAAGGGAACCATGGGGGAAAAGAAGCATATGTGACCTGTCTTGAGCCGTGTTGTCAATGTGGTAATAAAAGGAAGAAATGGAAGAGAAAGCTGAAAGATTAGGACCAGAACATGCGAACTTCGAGCATCTCACTAAATGGGTTTTATGTGATGGATAAAAGAGAAATGAGTCATTCACAAAACAGACATGGCTACATCTTAGGGGTGACATAAGCAGTCCAATCAGATAAGAGGAGCAAACTCTAAGGGAAGGGGTTATCAACAGTGTAAATAATTCTAGTAGGATGAAGATGAGTGTCACTGAGAACTCAAACATAGAGGCTGAAGACAGGTTGCAAGCAGCTCAGCAGGGTGTGGCAAACTGCACATATCCATTTCACTCTAGGCGTGCTCTTGGATTTCAGCAGATAAAGGTAGAAAGAGAACTTGAACTTGAAAAAAGTTCTGGGAGCCTAGGAAGGGGTGCAGGTGGGAGGAAGTTGGCCAAGGGAAAGCCAGAAGATGATTGTAAGAATGCCTGAAGATTAAGATACCGGCCCAAACAAAACTTGTCGGAGCTCAGCATCAGAGAACTAACATATGGTACAATGTGACCCAAGACAGTGTTCAGGGCCATGCGTTGTGAAAAGGGTATTATGTTTCCATATGTGCTTTTGTAGTATGGCAATTTTAGAAAGTCGTGTTTTTTAAACACCATCCTAGAAAAAGGGTATCGACTAAAAACTATGAGTTCATGAGTCATCAGAGCAAGGTTTGTCTTTTGAACGTGGACACGTGAGTGAATGTAAAATCCTCCAGGTAGAGTATGATTAACGCTTCAATAGCAAGTCTTCTTTGGTGATTATAAAATCACTGACAAAATACCATGAAATGATTTATTTAACTTTTGTCTTTTGTAAAATGTGGGGTTTTTTTTTAACGTTTATTTATTTTTGAGACACAGAGAAACAGAGCACAAGCTGGAGAGGGGCAGAGAGAGAGGGAGACAGAATCTGAAGCAGGCTCCAGGCTCTGAGCTGTCACCACAGAGCACGACGTGGGGCTTGAACCCATGGACTGAGAAATCATGACCTGAGCCAAAGTCGGACGCTTAACCAACTGAGCCACCCAGGCACCCCTGTAAAAATGTGTTCTTTAATATGCAGAAAATATGTGAGGTTTTGGGTTACTTTGGGTGAAATCCTAAGTTTCTTTTCAAATGAGTAAATAAGAAACAGACCGTAGACATATGTGTCATGAATACCTGTTAAGTAATTAGCTGCTTGGCATCTGTTTTCCTCTTCCTTCTGAGTCTCCTAGCTGGAATTTCTTGTCAGAACCTTCCCACTCCCTGCAGTCTCACTTTGGAAATTTAGACGGACTCGGCCTTACCTGTCCCAGAAGATGGCCCTGATTAGCAGAGCCAATCTGAATGTGCCATCTCTGATTATAATGAATGTTTGGAATTGACACAATTACCTAAACTGGTCGGATCAGAGTCTCTCTTAAAAGCTTTTTTTTTCTGTGTAGACTGACAAACATTCTGTCTCTACTGTTTCACAAATTAGGATTTGTGTATTTCACAGAGTTCTTGCTCAAAGCCCCATTTTAAGATCATGAAATGGGGAGAGGGAGTTTGCCCAAAATGAAGTCAAAACCAAAGAAATGACAATAAGAAATTGAAAGAAAAGAAACTAGATCCTGAGTCATAGGAGATTCTGGATCAGTTCTGACCCCTAGCTACATGTATGTACCTCTATAGTTTTCAATTGAGTGAACCAATAAATTTCCTTTGTTTTTTAAGCCACTCTCATTCAGGTCTATTACTCACTGTAACTGAAGCTTCCCAGATGACACAGAATATGTGATACAGACCCTGAAGTCTATATGTCATTTGCCTATTAACTATCATAATGTTGAATTCTTGTTTCTATGGAAATTGATGTTACCTTTAGGAAAAAGGAGCACTTTGTGATCTTTCCATACATTGTATAGATTCTTGAAAATGTTTTTACCTTTACTGGAAAACATTAAGCCATTTAATATCTATAAAAAAATTATTCAACTCACCATGAAAAGCATAAAAGAGGAAGACTGACCAGGAAACTTAGAAAAATAACTAAAATCAGGGTGCCTGGGTGGCTGAGTCGGTTAAGCGTCCGACTTCGGCTCAGGTCATGATCTCACGGTTTGTGGGTTCGAGCCCCGCGTCGGGTTCTGTGTTGACAGAGCCTGGAGCCTGTTTCAGATTCTGTGTCTCCCTCTCTCTCTGACCCTCCGCTGCTCATGCTGTCTCCTCTCAGAAATAAAACATTTTTTAAAAATTTAAAAATGGGCACCTGTCTCTCTCAGGAAAAAAAAAAAAGGAAAAATAACTAAAATCTGCTTATGGTAGAAGGTCCAACTACAAAAGATGGATGATTTGAAAGTTGTCTGCAATATATCTCCTGACATCAAATATTACAAGGTTTTGTGTTTATATTAAATTTCAGTATACGTTCATTGTGATGTTAGGCTCATTCTACTCAAGGCTAGAAAATAAAATAAATTCACACTCAACATTTCAAAAAAGCAACAAGATGCTTTAGAGTGACTCACATTAACCTCTTTCCCACCCAGGTTTTAAACTAATTCGTAAATATACAAGGTAAGTGGAACATGAAATATTATCTTTATTAGTAGTAAGGCTGAAATTAGAGAATGTGGCTTCTATATCTGTGTGAAAGAGGACTTCCTTGAACAAGTCCTCAGAGTCACACAGACATACCCATCCGGCCACAGACAGTCCTGAACCATGACTCTTTTACAGCCTGTCCTTGTAAAACACAGCAAGGAGAAACGGGGCTGAACTCATGCTCTCAGTGAGCACCGTGTTCCCCAAGAGGAGAGAGAGCACCACTCGTGCTCACTTCTGTGTCCCCAACTACAATCAACAAATCACACCTGTCAAGTCTAAGTCCAACCAGGAGACAGAACATACAGCCAATTTAACCAGGAGAAGATTAAGGAATCGCTAAGCTATGATAGAGTAAATACATTATGGGAACTCTAAACAGTACCCAAAGGTGGAGAGAGTGGCCAAGGAAGGACAAGTCGGAAGAGGGTCCCCCTCTGGCATTCAGACTTCTTGAAGAAGGCAGGCTTGCAAAGCACTGGATGATGGATGAGAAAGTTTGCTGGGTTTCCTGGGCCAGAGCTGGTTTAGAATGACCTGAGAAACAGGAAACAATCCCATAGGGCATAAGCAAGTCAAGGCTAGTGAGCAGGTTGCTAAGGGAGTTGGGACATTTCTGCAGGTGCAAAACCAGGGCAGACTTTGTTCACATTGGAAAGGCTTCAGGGGCAAGCAAGCCGAGACTTGTGGATGGGTTCCCTGGGGAGTCAGGGCCACTGCCACCCCAGACGCGGGGACAATGTGGTGACACTGTCAAGTTCAGCAAGATAATCAGGCCTCTTGGGCTGGGGCTGCAAGGTAGTTAAAGGACTGCATTCTGTGTATGCGACTGGAATGAGGCACTGCCAGACAGACACACACCCCACTGATAAGAGCAAGAAAAGGCAAATTTCAGCACCCTGAAACCAGAAGACCAGCTTCTTTCTTCTGTGATATTCCTCCAGTATTCCCTACTTAATAGGGTCATTCTTCTTTTTTCTTTTTCTTTTTTGAGAGAGAGTGCAAGCAGGGGAGAAGGGCAGAGAGAGAGAGGGAAAGAGAACCCCAACCTGGCTCCCTGCTCAGCGCAGAGCCCGACATAGAGCTTGATCCCCCAACCCTGGGATCATGACCTAAGCCGAAGTCAAGGGTCAGATGTTCAACTGACTGAGGACCCAGGTGCCCCATTATTAGGCTCGTTCTTAAGGAAAAACAGAGTCCAGTTTATCATCACAGTAGGTCCTGAAGAATGAATTTAGAGTTCAGAAGCAATAAATTGATAAGTAGCCTAATTGACCATTTTGAGTATTTGGCTTCCATTCCAATTCCTTCCCAACAACAAAGCAACTAACTGTATTTTAGCTTAGCTATCCTGATAAGAAATGCTAGCTCTTCCCCCATATGAGAAAACACAAAGCACAACGGTCATTGAATCCATTGTTGGCTGTATTAACTACTCCTCAAATTCAGTCATGGTCCCTCTGAATATTTTGTTAACTAAAAACTACATTGTAAAGTTGACCTCCACCAACTTTTATATAAAATAAAAATGAGAGAAAGTGAGGAAAGGGTTAGCACATATAAATAAACATGCATATAACAAAGAGAAAATATCCAAAGCTACCACAGTTCTGGTTCCTGTCATTGTTCACAAGGTCATAGTTGATATCTAAGCTTCCACCTTTCACTACCCATTCCACATTTTCCTTGCCCACTGGCAGAATTTGCAGCCCTGGCTTCTTTACCTGGTGAAGTAGATCCAAATCCTCCTTCCCAAAAGGCCTGGGTCCTCAATCACTCTGATTTTCCTGGTTCTTGTAGTTTTCCATTCATCTCTGGCATGGAGGAGAACCAGAGAATATCTCCTGAATCCCAAACATAATCCTTGCTTCCACTATAGCGGCAAACAATTTCCCTTGGTAATTGGGACCCATCAGTAAAGTCAATAGATTAACCGCCTGTTTTTCACCTGTTGCTTCAGTGGTATAGAGTGCAAAATGGTCAGGTGGCAGTCTGTGTGTAGGTAGGCTTCTGACGACTGCATGATTCCTGCCCTCTGATGTAAACAACCTATTTCTGCTTATATATGTTTGAGACCTGTAAATATATTTGGATATCAAATCCATGACTGTGTTATATGGCAAAAAGGAATTTTGCAAGTGTAATTAGGGTCTCTAATCAGTTGGCTATAATCCAAAAGGAGATTTTCCTGGGTGGGTCCAACCTACCGAATCAGGCAACCCTTAAAAGCAGGAGCGTTCTCTTGCTGGTCTGGAAGAAAAACAGCCATATTGTAAGAGGAAGGGCCACATAGGCAGCACCTGGGAGGGACCTATAGGCGACGTAAGGAGCTCTCAGCTGACAGCAAGGAGACAAGGTTTTTCACACAGCTGCAGGGAATCAGATTCTGCTGACATTCACATAGCTGAGAAGAGTTTCCTGAACTTCAGATGAGATGACTGAGCCAACACTTTCATTTCAGCCCGGTGACACCGCGCAGAGGACTCAACTAACCTGTGCCTCGACCCTTGACCCGCAGAAACCAGGAGATAAGTAACTTTGTGTTGTTTCAATCTACTAAATTAGTCGTGCAGTCAATAGAAAACTAGTACCGTCTCATCTTCCAATTCAGCAGAACTATTGTTGTGTCCACTGCTGGAATTCCCACTGGGAGAAGACGATCTCCAAACCAGCAGAGCTCAACATTGTCAGCAAGGGGAGCAAACAGTCTGCAAATGAGTTATTAGGTTTAATAGTGAGAGAAGCCGTTCTCACGTCGACTGCTTGCACTCTGGCCACAGGAGAGAGAATAGCATTTCTGATCCAAGCATGAACCGCAACCTGTAAGACAGAACCCCATCCTTTTAGGATGTTGTCTGCCATCTGGCACCATGATGGGTCCTCAGTCAGCCATTCACCTTTCATTTAAACTAGCCTGATGGTCTAATGTATGAGCTGTGTGGTGATGCCAAATACATTTTTTCTTGCAGTGTATTTGTTGAATAAATCAAGTTGCTTTCAAGTTTCCCATAGTCTACATTTGCTGGTTATGATTCTGTCGTGTCAGTTAACATGTTCTTCTATCCCTTGTATTTCCTAAAATTTAATGATTATATCTGGGGACTAAATCAAATCCAAGTTTGATTGTTTCTTGGCAAAATTGCTTCTTGAGTGGTGCTATGTACTTTCTATAAGAGGTACATGGTCTGGTGCCTCACTTTTTGGAATGTTATCAGTCACTGATGATCATTGCTAGATCCCTTAATTCATGAGGGGCTGAAAATTCGATATTCTAGTTCTGTCACTTCATTTGCTACCTATACCAATACACCCTATAAAATACCATAAATCACACACACACACTTTTTTTTTTTTTAATGTTTTATTTATTTCTGAGAGACTGCATGAGCAGGGGAGGGTCAGAGAGAGAGGGAGACACAGAATCTGAAACAGGCTCCAGGCTCTGAGCTGTCAGCACAGAGCCCGACGCAGGGCTTGAATCCACGAACCGTGAGATCAGGACCTGAGCCGAAGTCGGACGCTTAACCGACTCAGCCACCCAGGCACCCTGATTTTAGTTATTTTTCTAAGTTTCCTGGTCAGTCTTCCTCTTTTATGCTTTTCATGGTGAGTTGAATAATTTTTTTATAGATATTAAATGCCATTCCCTGCCCCAGAGATGAAATCACCCATCTCTTCAAGTAGCCTTAGCTCCTTTTAGTAGGAAATGGAATATGTGTTACTAGACTTGTCATCATTTCTAGGTCATCGTCTATGGGCCAAAAACTAAGGGGCTTTGTTGTTATTTTTTGTTTGTTTAAGAGAGAGAGAGGGAGGGAGCTCACACAGGTGAGGGAGGGGCAGAGAATCTTAAACAGGCTCCATGCTCAGTGTGGAGTCCAACATGGGGCTCAAGCTCACAATCATGAGATCATGACCTGAGCCCAAATCGAAAGTCGAAGGCTTAACCAACTGAGCCGCCCAGGTGACCCTGTTGTTACTGTTTTATTTAAGACATTTAAATTATTACCTTATTTAATATAAAGTACTTTAGTTCATACTAATCCTTCCACTTCAACCAGGATTCACTTAATTTTATCATCTGATACTTGTACTTCTTGTATCATGAATTCTTTCTGATGACCACAAGTAATACAACTCTTTGAATTATACCACCTGCTTCAATAACTTTTATGTCAGTCAATATATTGACATTTGATTTATTGTTAATTGTATATATTTTACCCTCCTTACCTACCAATTGGAAGTAAGAAGTTGGGAGGACAGAATTCACATCTTTTTATTCTTTGTTAGAGATAAAATTCCTAAAGTACTTGTTAACATATTTCCTGACACATAAATACCCCCTTTCCTTTATACTCTTCAAAACAAAGGGGCACCTGTGTGGCTCAATTGGTTGCGCAGTCGACTTCAGCTCAGGTCATGATCTCATGGTTCATGAGTTTGAGCCCTGCATCGGGCTCTGTGCTAACAGCTCGGAGCCTGGAGCCTGCTTTGGATTCTGTGTCTCCCTCGCTCTCTCTCTGACTTTCCCCTGCTCATGCTCTCTCTCTCTCAAAAATAAATGAATGTTAAAAAAAAATATGGAACAGTACAATACATGTCCTAAAATTTAATATATATATAATTGTTAATGGAACCCAACTTTTCAGATATAAAGTACTGAGAAATCTAATTTTAGTAGCAATTAGGTTAAAGATATTAAAGTAGTTTGAAATAAGTTTTATTTCACAGATATAAAACAGTTCTGAACATTTACAACTTATACAAAAATGGGTAGCCTTATGTTTTAAAAAGTGCTATCGTAAGAAAAGAGGAAAAAGTTCAAGACCACAATGACATTCCAAATTACAGGTTCAGGGAACGGGTAATATGAAGAACGTATTCTAATCAACTACAAAATCCTGAAACCATTTTTGATGAAAGGGAAATGAATAATACTGGATTTTCAAACAGTGTGAAATCATACTGTAAACACATTTAGCTTTGTTTTTTATTTAGATGCATACATAAAACGTCTATAAAATGCCACTAAAATGAACCGTTCAAAGGTTTAATAAAAACAAAAAAGAGGTAGGGAATGAAAATCAAAGAAACTATTTTGGTAGTTCTTCAATAATAATGCGAGACACTGAATTCCAGCCAGTCGAGGCATCTCCTTTCGGGTAATCCGAGCAAGTCCCAACCCAGATAGCAACATCCACCAATCCGGCACCAAGTCCTTCACAGAGTCCTTCCACTGCAGAACAAGAGATGAAAGGGACATCTTTCTTGAGAACAAAAAGCAAAAGTCTTCATCTAAATTTTATTGCTTAGCAAGCTGGAGAACAGATCTACTCAATGTATGATGAATTAAGAATTCTAACACTTAATAAGGACTTCATAAAGATAAGTTCTCTTTTTCTTACCAGGTAAATATTTTTAAAAGATGTATACCTCTCCATTCGATGATATAAGCTTAATGGGTAGTTTTCTTACAGGTTTCGACCATAAAAGCACAGTCTGTTTAGTTCCTGAAAGTTACTGTTTAGGTGACTGAAAACAAAAAAAACCAATTTGGGTAACTAAACAAAGGAAGCCTATACTTTTGAAAGCCAAGACTTTTATTTGCTGTGCAGGTCTTTTTTAAAGAACTCCTTTTCCAACACTTACCTATACACTTGATGGCATTCAGGGAGAAGAAAGGACTTGTATAATGCTAAAAGAAATTCTAGCATAATCATTATACCAGTCCTTCAATCTGGAAGCCCATTTTTCACAGAATTTCCTCACAGTGGAAAAAAAAAAACCAGCCTTCTTTTTTTCTCTGTGTTCAAATGCTTTATAAATGTACAAGTTTTCTCAGGGTCTCTGGACTTTCACATGCTAATATACAACTCGCATTCCATCTTACCACGGTTCTTCTGTATTAAAAAAAAAAATCCCCCAATGGTCATTTTAACAGACAATAAGATATGTGTCTGTATAAGGGGGAAAAGGAACCAAAGGTTGCCAGATTCTTTAATGGGTCCTGACATATAAGTTGTGGAGGGAGGCTATCATGTGACTGGTTAGATGTCCCGTTTGGTAGGTTAGTACATCCCAGCCGAGCCTCAGTGATGTAGATCTGAAGCCATCTTCTTCCTTTAGCTGACACATTAGCGAATCTAAGGTAAGTCCCTCAGAATCCAGGGATTTGACTGTGGTTCAGGCCCCTTTCAAAGCGGGGAGAACGAAGCACTGTGGCCACAATCCCATTTAATCTAGGGCCATGCTGGGTGAAAATGCCCAGAAATACTTATGTGCTCCTAAGTTCTGCAGATCCGTGGCCTAGAAGCTTGCTCAGCTCATACTACATGATGTAAGACAAGTATGGGTCTAGCATCTGCCTCGCATGAGAAGTCAAATGGTTGCTTCATGGTCTTCAACATATGACATCATGTTTTTTGAATGAATGAACATTTTTTGCAGTGATAATATAGTATTGTGATTTATGAATTATTGGATTAGGGAGTTCTAGACCTATTTTTCTCCTAGACCCAGGCAACAAGGTAGCATTCAAATGTTTTTTAAACTCCCGTGGACCTTTCCGAGGCCTTCAGTCATCCTCAACGTGCTAAGTATAAGTGTGTCCCCTTTCTCCCAAGAAAGAGTAACAGTGTGCGAGGGAGAGATGGTAACCTTCCACGATCTTAATACAGAAACTGTTATTAGTAATAAAGTACTTCTGACATTCCACCCAACTGATCACACCAAATGAGTTTCTACAACACGGTTGGGAAATGCTGTGTTAAATAATTTATATAGCATATGCACATATAGATCGTAGTTCTGGGCCTGAGGGCTTAGATTATAGCAAGATATTAGCTCAAACACCTTAAAGGTAATGCAATAGAAAGCAAGTTGCTCATCCTAATTACTGTTTAACATATATAATTTCCTAATCAAATTTTAAATCTAGATCTTTCTTATTTTAGAGACTGCTTCTCCAGATGCAAAACATATCATCCTTTCCAGCACATGTATCTAAGGACTTAGTGATGAAGCTTTTTAACCAGATCAAAGAGCCGGCAAGGGAAACAAGGATGCAGGCAAGGAGCTGGGTTCTGCTCTCCTGAACACTGATTCTACCGCTGTCCTGGGTAACACACTTTATTTCCCTGGACCTTCTCTACGTGCAAAAAGAGGGGGTTAAAATATCTTCTTTATATCTCAAGGATACTGTGGGGATTTGAGGAAGAATGTGGAAGGGATGCCTTGGCTTCTTAGGAACAAGAAATGTGCTGCATTAGTTTCCGGGTTCAGCATCTGACTTGAATCCTCAAAGCTTGCTGCAATATCATTTCCTCTGGCTTACAGGGATCTCTTCTCTTCCCTCTGTCATTTTAAAGTACAAGGTTAGTGAGAAATCCCTGCAAGAAATCAGGGAAATGAAGCTGGTGATATACACGTCTTGTGGTTCTCATGCCGTGGGCTGTCAGGCTGTGCTATCCCACGGAGACGTGAGATACCGAATTCTGACAGTGGTGTGTCTGGGCGATGACGTTAATAGGGAGCTCCCCAATTCTATTTTTTGGTATCTTCCAAACTTTCTTTAATGAACCTTAAAATAGAACAAAACAAACTATCTTTTTTTTCTTACAGCAAAAGTGACCACTGGCTAAAATGAATGTCATTTTCTTACAGAAACCGAGAATGCAATATAGAAATGTTCTCTGTTGCAGGTTCAGCAGACCCTATGTATCCTTTTAAAGGACAAGGCAGAGACATAATCCCCTTATCAACCTACGCTTATGGATCTCAGCCTTGACTGAGCATTAGGATAACTGGAGGAGATTCTGAAATCCATTCCCTGGGCGGCATCCAGACCCATTAAGTCAGACTCCCTGGAGGGGTAGTACGGGGATTTTTTAAGTTCCCCAGTTGAGCCTAATAGGTAGCTAGGGTTGAAAACCACTGCTCTGTGGCATTAGAGACTGTTTTGCCATTTCATCTAAGTCACTCATTTTCAACCTTGGGGATCTTTTAAAAAATACAGTACATATCCACAGAGATTCTGACTCAGTCGGTCAGAGACGGGACCCAGGCATCTGCATGTTTTTTTAAAGATCCATTTCAAGGAATTCTGAAACGCAATCAGGATGACGAATCATGTGTTGAAAACTTGCTATAGGTCTCCTCCTCGCAGGCTAGTGAGCTAACACGCTAGTGGATTCAAAGCCAGTTTTGGCCTCTAAAGATGTTCAGACACTTTCCGCAGTCACTATTCTACGTACCAGAAGAAGTGCGGTGAATATTAATTGTTGAATTGAGTTCAGGGCTTCCTTGGTCCAAATAAATTATGGCTTCAATGGGAAGAGGTCCTGAACATTCAGCTCCGTTGAACGTGAAATACCAACGCTGACAGCACGCACTTCTGCATTTTAGCCGAAGTGAGCCGCTGAACAAGACTCGTAAAGCACTGTTGGAGCGCATCTTTGTAAACGTGCACTCCTGGCACAAACACAGAAACAGGGTCTCATTAGCATTTTCAATCTGCATTGAAATTATGCTTTCAAATTGCATTGTGGGTTTTATCTAACTTCCCTTTTCTTCAAACTACACTTTATTTTCATTTACTTATTTATTTTTAAAGTTTATTTATTTTATTTTTGAGAGAGACACAGACAGTGCGAGTCGGGGTAGGGCAGTGAGGGGGAGAGAGAGAATCCTAAGCAAGCTCCGCACTGCCAGCGCAGAGCCCCATACAGGGCTTGAACCCACAAGACCGTGAGATCATGACCTGAGCTGAAACCAAGAGTCAGATGCTTAACTGACTGAGCCACCCAGGCACCCCTCAGATTACATTTTTAAAAGCTTAACTTTTACAGGAGAGAGGTTCTCTGCAAAGTAGATAAGAGTCTGATATTAGGTACTCTCAGAAAATCAAATTATGGCATTCTTAAAATTATTCACATCATTGAAGGTATCTTTTAGTTTTACTCAAAACAGCTAGTCTTCCGTATCTTAAACCAAACCAATCTATGTATTTACTTTTGTTTTTTCA
Organism: Hyaena hyaena; assembly: GCF_003009895.1. Taxonomy (NCBI): domain Eukaryota; kingdom Metazoa; phylum Chordata; class Mammalia; order Carnivora; family Hyaenidae; genus Hyaena; species Hyaena hyaena. Next base: position 3,013,381 of record NW_024080711.1, on the reverse strand, counting down.
TTCCAAAAAATATGATGCTACAGTTACGGCAGTGAATGAAACAGAATCTCTACCCTCATGGAACCTTATATTCTAGACTCGCACTGTCTCTATATACTTATTCTTTTAATTTTTTAATGTTTATTTTAGAGAGAGAGTGATAGGGTATGAGAGGGAGAGGGGCAGAGAGAGAGAGGGAGACAGAGAATCCAAAGCAGGATTCAGACTCTGAGCTGTAAGCACAGAGCCCAATGCAGGACTCGAACTTCCGAACTGTGAGATCATGACCTGAGCTTAACCAACTGACCTGACGCTTAACCACCTGAGCCACACAGGAGCCCTCACAGAAAAATTTTAAATGCTCACTGTAGTACACCTCTGGTCCGTTCCACCTCCCACCTGCTACCCAGAATAAGGACAAATACCAATACACTTCCCACTTCTAGATAATTCCTATCACAGGATAGTTTCTTGGAAATTTCTTCCCACTCTTTCGTGGTCTGGAGCCACAGCAGAATTTTTTATACTAATTTAAATATAAATTCAACTTAGAACAAGACTTAAAAGTTGCTTAGTATCCACACTCTCCCTTTTTGTTTGCATTTAAAAAAGGGAGTAGGTTATGTTAGATATTATTAGGGTTAAAACAACACGGTGATTTATGTGTCTTAGAAATACCTTTATAAAATTAACTCTGAAATGTTTTCTTCCCCATTAATTCTAACTGAAAAGCTACAGGATCCCTACTCCTTGATTTTGTAAAAAGTCTTTTACTAAAAATAAAATAAAATCTCCTCTAAACTTCACACGCAACTATGAAAACACTTAGGTTTTGCTTCAACGTTAAAATAATCCAGGCTTCACTTACCGCAATTTTTCCAAGATCGATGCCGTAATTCAGCGAACTCCACGAGCACTGCTTGTAGTTAGGTGTCCAGGACTCCTCAAAGCTTTCCCTCAGGCATTCACCCTTCTCTCCTTTGAATCCATCCCGACCCGGGATGCCAGGGGTACCAGGAATGCCATTGGCCCCAGGGCTCCCGTCTCGTCCAGGCACCCCTGCAGGTCCTTGTAAGCACATCCCATTATACTAGAGCAGAAAAAGGAGAGGGGACAAACCCTCACCACTCAAGATCCCAAGACACATTCTGACCAGGGTCGCATTTATTTTGAGCACTTGGAGCACAGAATCCCTTCATACCACTTGCTCATGTTCTACCTGAGTTACTATAAAGAACTGATTTTAAGGTTATTTCTGAAATATTAAGATTTCTTTCCTGTTCGTTTCATTGCACAAACTGCACAAGCACTTGCACACACACAAATCAAGTGTGTTTTCTTTTGCCTGCTTTTTCTTACTGCTTATGAAAAGTACACATAATTTTTAAATAGCTGTATTTCAGGGTGAACATAATTGGATATATACTGCTGTTTTCTTCTGACCCTATATGCTGTAAGGAGACTTGGAGTTCCGAATGATACCTTACGATTTTTAATGCAACCACTGCATTATTCTGGGGTACTTAGGTTGTTTCTATTTTTTCTGTCATTAATATTATTGAATGAAAATCTTCATGCATATAACTTTTATCGTCTTTTGAAAGATCTCCCTAAGATCGATTCCTAGTGATAAAATTATTTTAAAATCTCAGTTAATAATGATCTTAAACCAGTAAAATCTTTGAAATGGATTGCACATCTCCTGCTTCTGTTTTTATGGGAAGGAAGTGTCGATAGGGTAACACTTCGGGCCTCCAAGCTCACTCCTTCTCCGGAGTGAATGACATGGTTATAAGTGACCGCTGGTTTTCATTAGGGTGGCAGTAATCTATCCAACCTCTTAAATGGTAGGATTATTTCCGGGTATCAGGGAGAAATTAAGAGCATAGATTCTTGAGCTAGGTGCTCTGGATTTTAATCCTAGCTCAACCACATGCGCTATGTGAGATAAGGCAACTTATTCTACATTTCAGTGCCCGTTTCCTTACCTGTAAAATGAAGAAAATAATAAAGATTCTTCCCTTGTAGGGTTCATATGAGATTTAAGTGAGATAACATAAAATGTGCTCCGAGCAGTCCGGGCACGCAGTACGGACTGCGCATGTCAGCCACGATGATTCTTATTATTCCCCCAAGACCATGTGAGGCAGTGACGCTGGGCAAGTGTATCTACTCCTCGGGCAGGGTAGTGGTCTGGGAAAGGCAGCATTAGCAAACCTGCCAGCCAGCACACATAAGCCACACGTACCAATGTAGTTGGATAAGTGGTAAAGGTGATATTTTATCTCTGTCTAATTCCCGTGTTGATTCCTGAATAGGTTCTTTTATTAGGACTCTCCAATCCCCAACTGCAATCCACTTAAATTTTTACTTTAACATTCCCCTATTTGTGTAAATTATACTATCATTCTATATAAGGATACTGTCCAGTGAAAACAAAGAAACCAAGATTCCTTAAATATTCAAATAACTTCAAAGCTTATTTTTCAATTTCACCATCTGGGATTAGACATGGTCATATTATAAAACCCAATAATGACATTGCCTAGGAAGGATCCTCATGTATATAATGTTTCCCCAATCAATTTCTTTTCACATCACCAATTTTATCTTTGTTTTTTACAGTTTATTTTAGAGACAGAGAGCACATGAGAGCAGGAGAAAAGGGCAGTGGGGAGAGAGGAGAGACAGAATCTTAAGCAGGCTCCACACTGATGGGGGTAGGGAAGGGAGGGTTCAATTCCACAACCCTGAGATCATGACCTGAGCCAAAATCAAAAGTCAGATGCTCAATTGACTGAGCCACCCAGGTGCCCCTCATCTTTGTTTTGATAAATGATTTGTGTCATGACTTTGGCCACTGCCATTTTCCTGATGTAAGAAAAAAAGCATTATTTATTTATTGCCAAAGAAATAGTAAGAAAAGTATTTAACAAAATTGCAAAAGCATTTGAAGACATGCTAAAATATAAAATATTCGAAAACAGGGATGCCTGGATGGCTCAGTTGGTTAAGCATCCAACTCTTGATTTTGGCTCAGGTCATGATCTCATGGCAGTGAGATGGAGCCCCAAGTTGGGCACCATGCTGAGCGAACCTCCTTAAGATTCTCTCTGCCCATCCTCCACTCGTGCTCTCTCTCGCTCTCTCTCAAAAAAAAAAAAAAATATATATATATATATAAATAAACTGCATTTCAGTGACCACATAATTTTATTGAATTTGGTTCCATAGGTCTGTTCCATCTGTCTTTTTTCACTTTAAAATGCTTACCCATGGGGCGCCCGGGGGCTCAGTTGTTTAAGCATCCAACTCTCGATTTTTTAAAAAAAAATTTTTACATTTATTTATTTTTGAGAGACAGAGTAAGACAGAGTGTGAGTAGGGAAGGGGCAGAGAGAGGAGACACAGAATCCAAAACAGGCTCCAGGCTCTCAGCAAGCATTCAGCACAGAGCCCGTCGCAGGGCTCGAACCCACGAACCGTGAGATCATGACCTGAGCCGAAGTCAAATGCTCAACCGACTGAGCCACTCAGGCGCCCCTCAACTCTTGATTTTGGCTCAGGTCATGATCCCTCAGTTGGTGGGCTCAAGCCCCACTTCCAGCTCAGTGCTGACAGCTCAGAGCCTGGAGCCTGCTTCGGATTCTGTGTCTCCCTCTCTCTCTGCCCGCCCCCCCCCATGCTCGCACTCTGTCTCTATCAAAAATAAATTTTAAAAAGTTAAAAAAATAAAAAATAAAATGCTAACCCAGCACATGCTTAGTACTAGGCAGGTGTTCTAGAAATGTCTGTAGAATGAGCCCCTGTTTCTCTCCCTGACCACCAGGGGGCAGAGCTTGCTGGAAGCCTGAAAGGAGCGCTTTGACAGAATCTGTACAAAGAAGTTGCTTTATAGAATCTGTTGAAACTTTCTTAATGACCACATGAACATTTTTTTTCTCCAGCAAAACCAAATCCAGCCTACAGGATGCACCTGAGCTTGGCTGCACAATAAGCTTTTCCAAGTTGGGCGAGAGCTGTGGGAAACCGCAGGGACTGAAAATCCGTGAAGGAAAAGAAAAAAATTGCCAGCTTTATGGAGAAACAGGGGCATTTTGTGGATCAGAATTACAAATTTATAAATGCCAACTGCACATATACCACAACCATTTGGTACAGTTTTAAACAATTTAGACACTTAAAATAGAACCGTAGCCCTGAACACATTGTCTGCGTTGTGGAGCAAAATTACATAGCACATCACCGAAAAGTGCAGTGTGCAATGGTAGGAATTTTTTTTTTCAGAGCTTTTGAATCTGGCATAGAACTCGCTGCCAGGGAGTTTGGTTTATTGGCTCAGTTTATAATAGCAACTTAACAAATCCAAAACAGTTTTTTTATCAAAACAATGCCACCACTTTATGCCCTGCAATGCCTGTAAGCCATATTTGTCTGCAAATAAGATTGGCTTAAGGACTCAAGTTTATTATGTGCCAAGGAATAGGGTAGGTTGTGAAAAGACTGCTTTAGACGCCGGCAGAGGACTCCCTCCATGAGGCTGGTTGACTTTTGGAGGGAAAGAGCTTTAAGCAAACAGACCTCCCGGTAGATTAGCCCCTCAGAAAGCACTTGGGCTAATTTGCTGTCCTGGAAACTTCTCCCTGAGGTCCACTGTGATGCTCCAGCTTGGTGGCTGGGGACCCAGGGTATCTGGAAGGACTGCCTGCCTCTCTGTCTAAACGGAACAATGCAATGGGTCCTTGGAGGGTTAGTGCGGGGGTCCCTTCATTTCCCCCTTCCGGCTTAATCCCTCTGAACCATTCCTGTCCTGAGCTGTGGTCGTCCAACAAAGTAAATTGCAGCCCATACTTCCTAGGAGGATGACCCAACATGACTCATAGTATTCAAGTTACAAAGAGTTGGACGGATGCTTTGTGAGGGCTGTTATTCTCTCCTGCAGGCAGACGTGGCCACCAGCCCCTACACAGGACACGTCGCAGGGCTCTGGGCCAGGCCCACCCAGGGGATCAGCGAGTCTAGGGGCTCCCAGGCAGCTCCCAGGCCCACCTTCTAACCTAAGCTCCTCGTTCTGCTCTCCTCGCCGCCCTCACCCTCTCCATCTTCCCGGGGTGTGGAGGGCCCTCAGAGGCCAGAAATTACTGGGCGTCTCCCCGTGTTTTGGGGCGTCCCACCCGACCCACATCGCATCTCCGCTCCACGATGGCCCTGTCATTTGGGTCTCCCGCGCGAGTTCCACGGCCTCACCGCACGCCTGGCGCAGGTCCTACCTTACACGTGGACTCAGACAAAGCGGGACAGCCGGGCACACGCACGACCCACCTACGAAGCTGTCCAGACCACCCCTCCCCCCACAGCTGGCCGCACGTCCGGCCCGTGCGGCCCGCGGCTCTGGCCCCGCCGCCGCACTCACCAGGTCCACCACCTCCCTCTGCCGGAGCAGCGCCTTTTGCTTCCCCTTGGGGGTCTCGGAGGCGCTCGACGGCGCCCGCAGCTGCAGCAGCAACAGCAGCAGGAGGCCGAGGAGCCGCTGCGGGGAGGCGGCGGCAGGGACGCGGGGGCGCATGGCGCGCGGCGGCCCGGGGAGGCGCGGAGCTGCTGGAGCAGGAGGAGGCGCGGAGCCGGGACCTGGTCCGAGTCTGGCCCCGCCGAGCTCCCAGGCCGCCGCGGGCTGCATCAATGCCCCTTTCACCCGCGCGCCTCCCTCCGACTCTCTCCCCCTCCCGCCCTCCGCACACCAGACTTTCCATCCTGCAATAGGCCAGAGCCCCCACCCCGAGCCCGACACGGGGCGGGCCGAGAGCCGAGCCCGCCCCCTCCGGCGCCTCCGCTCGGCCCGCCCGGACCCTCGCCGGGGAGCCGCCGGGCTGCGGGGGGCGGGCGGCGGCGGTCTGGCGGCCTCAGGTGGAGGCCTCGAGGGCGGGAGCGGAGAGAGCACCGCCCAGATGAACGCTGAGAGGCACGTGCGCTAGCCTGCGTCCAGGAACCACCTTCAGGGGTTGTCAAGCGGGCAGGCTCTTTTTAGGAGGTGGCATGGGGCGGGGTGGATGGTGCGCAGAACCATAGGTATCATCAGGTTCTCCCAGGCGCATGATCCAAATGATTGAGATTCGATGCTTCAGGATCGCCTGGTGGGGCTCAGTGGGTTAAGCGGCCAACTCTTGATCTCAGGTCATGATCTCATAGTTGGGGTCCAGGGGGCATGGGGCTCAGCGCTGACAGCCGGGAGCCTGCTTGGGATTCTCTCTCTCCCTCTCTCTCTCTGCCCCTCCCTTGCCTCTCAAAATAAATAAACAGTTTTAAAAAACAAGATGTTTCAGAAACAAAAAACCAGACTCTTAAATGCAGAGAACTTGTGGTTGCCAAAGGGGAGGTGGGTGGGGGGATCTGTGAAACAGATAAAGGGGATTAAGAGATACAAACTTCCAGTTATAAGGTAAGTCACAGAGGTGGAAAGAACAGCGTAGGGAATATAGTCAATAATGGCATAATGTTGTTTGGTGACAGACGGCGATTACACTTATTGTGAGCACTGAGTAATGTATAGAATTTTTGAATCAATATGCTGAACACCTGAAACTAATATAACATTGTATGTTAATTATACTTCAATAAATATTTTTAAACATAAAAATTTTAAAAAGAACTGATGTTCCTAAGTGCTGACACTCGCTAAGCCCCAGGAAACACACGAAGTCTTTTACACATACTCCCTGTCCCCTGGGCAATCCTAGGGGGTTTGATACCTCCTCTATTTGCCCCATTCGCAGATGAGGAAACTGAGGTTCAGGGGGGTAAGCTACATTCAGTGGTAGAAATTCACTACTGAGTGATCACTTTTGGCTTCTGACTGATACTTTTTCTAACCTCATCTGTCTTCCTCTGCCGATTCAGGAAGAAAGCATCCTCAGGGGACCCAGGCCACCCACCAGATAGGGTCATTTATACACCACCGGCCGGAATCTGGCAGGACAGAAGTTTTGCCACACCTATAACAAGGTGGAGGTTGTTCATAGAATGGCAATGCCGCTGAGGTGAAATTCATCTCAGCAACATTCTCTTTAGAGGTCCAGGCGGTTTCCTGGCATTTATAGTGTACTCAGCTGATGGATATTAGAGAGAAGGAACAGTCTGGAAAGAGCACAAGTCAGGGCATCTGGGGGAACGCTCACTTCTGGGTGAGTGCCTAACTACAAGTAAATTTCATTCCTGTTTGTCAGAAAGTAGCAAAAATCCAAATGGGTTCTAAAGCTAGGACTTGCTACATAATTTGCAGGGCTCGGTGCAAAAGGAAAATGCTCCGTCCTTTGATGAAAAAAAAAATTAAGCATTTCAAGACAGTGTTAACAGAACTATGCACCAAGCGTGGGATAAGCATAGCTACACAGATCGCTCACCCATGAAACAGCCCTCTGTGAAGCTGAGCAAGGTCCCAGCTGGTGCCTTTATGTGGCCAAACCACTGTGGCTGAAGCAGCCTATAGGCTGGAGAGGAGGGGAGGGCTCCACTAGAGTCTGGCTTCTACCCAGTGGCAACTCCTGCTGCTGCCATCACCCAGAGACTTCAAATGGCCCCTCTGGGTGTAAATTTTGGGTCCAGGTGGGATTTCAGCAAGCAGCTAATCCTCTATTAACATCCATGCTTTTTTTTTCAGGTGTACAACATAGTGACTCGACAACTCTACATTACGCTGCGCTGACTGTAAGTGTCACTACCATCTATCACCATAACATCCATGAATTTTTTAAAAAATGTTTATTTATTTATTCTTCAGAGAGACAGAGCATGAGCGGGGGAGGGGTAGAGAGAGGGAGACAGAATCCGAAGCAGGCTCCAGCTCAACACAGGGCTCAAAGTCACCAACTGTGAGATCATGACCTGAGCCCACATCCATGCATTTTTAAACCACATATTCATAAAACTAATCAAATTACACTGTAAGATAAGTAAACCAGATATCATTATCTATATTTCAAAGATAATCTCTAATAATGTATAAGTGCCTTGCACCACACAGAGAGCTTTCACACACCCTGTGTCTCAGTTCCTAAAATTATCACAAATCTATTCCCACTATGGGTTTGGCTAACTTCACTGTCTCTGTGCTTACTTTTATACCTCTGTGGGTTTGTGAAATCATCTGTCCTCCCACTTCTGGAATTTACTATCTCAGTCCAGCTGAGTTTTCTTGGTCTAAAACTTAGGTCTGTTCTACCATCAGTTCCAAGGAGAGAGTATGGATTAGTGTCTTGCGTGTTATTTTCAGATGACCTTTCTCACAGATTTCCAAGCGTTCTGCATATTTTCTGTTAAAATAATTTACTTTTTTTCAAAAATATTTAGACTATTAATGTATCTCTTGTCGGTCATAAAAACTACTTTAGGATTGGCATCTTTTGAACATTTAATTTTCCCATTAGGGACATAATATATTTCCCCACTTTTCCAAATCCTCTTTTATGCATCAACAAAATTTTATAATTTTCTTAATATATTTCTTATTGTGGCTATTATGTATTTTGCTGCTATTGCAAATGGAATCTGCACACACACCCAATAGATGATATTATTTTTTCTATTACTGGGTGAGAAATTACCACAAGCTCAGTGAAGTAACACAACACAAATTTATTACCTCCCGGTTTTGTGGGTCAGGAGTCTGGCTCTGATTAGGGTCATACAAAGCTGAAGTTAAGGGTCAGCCAGGTGAGTCCGCATCAGGAAGCTTGACCAGGAAAAGATGCACTTCCAATCTTCCTTAGATTGTTGGCAGAATTCATTTCCTTCGTTGTGTTAGACCTAAGACCCCCTGCTTTTTTTTGCTGTTTGTTATCTGGGGACAGTTCTCAGATACCAAAGGCCCTCTCATGTCTTTACCATGTGGCACCTTCCAGAGAGGTCCTCTCTGTAACACTTTGAGTCTGTTGCAGGAGGAATTCAGTGCCCTTTAAGGTCTGATATGATTAAGTCAGGCCCATCCAGAATAAGTCAAAGTCACCTGATTAGGGCACTTAATCACACCTGCAAAACCCCTTCTGCCATGCAATATAACGTGATCATGGCCATGACATCCATCATCTTCAGCTTTGCTCATACTCAAGGGGAGGGGATCATATACCACAGGCAGGAATTTTCAGGTGCTGTCTTAGAAAGCTGTCTACCATATGTATCAATGGGCTGTGGCCAGAAGCTTTTGATTTTCATCACTTGTTTCCTTATGGCATAAAAAGTTATGTTTTATAACATAAGAAGTCTGGCAGGTGGCAAGAAAATCCAAATGGTCAATAAAAATATTCTAATCACATTAGTGGTAGAAGTCAGCCAACAGAATTCTGTAGTTCTCTGGTAGGAAAGCAAATACGGAAGTCCTCAACCTTTGAACTGTTGAGCGTTCACATATCTCTCAATCAACCTTTGTTTGCCATGTGCATCTTCCATGCACCGCTTGATGATGAACACTTCAAAGAGTCATGTAATCACAGGCTGCTGGTCAAAAATTCCCTTTCAGCAGCATCTCTATCTCCGTAAATGGTATTTGTGCAATTTGACACTTTGTATTTGTTCTTACTATTTTCTAAATAAGAGCCAAAGAGACAAGAAAGGCAGTGATGTAAATAAGAACTCATAAACTTAGTATGGTTGAAATAAATACAGACATAAATGGGCTGAAAGTACCATTAAAAAAAAAAAAAGAATCAAGGGGACACTTCCTGGAATTAAAGTAGAAGAGTCTATGTGCCAGTCAAGATCAAGTCAGAATAACATCAGCCATGTTACATATTTCAACCAGAGGAGATTTCATAGCTTCTACCAAGAGAAGCTGGAGGCTAAAGCTGTAGCTATCCTCTGTTTAGTGACTTATGAATTACTTTCACCTGGTACTTACAGAGTGCTCGCTCTCTCTATATATTAGCTATTATCATTTTTGTTATAAAAGTTGGAGATCCCATATAAAATTAAAGGAAGCCGTGATTCAACAGATGACACTTAACCTATATATCAGTCGTGTCATTCAGGATCCAGCTAGGAAACAGAAACAACTCTGAGTATTTAAAACACGTGGAATTTAATGAAGGAACTTGACTACAAAGGCTAGAAGCCCAACAGGGGACAGGGAAGCAAACCCCAAATTGGCCATAGCCATAAACTGCTAGCACCCTGGGGCTGGAGAGACACACAGTGACCAGTCAAAGCTGGAATCATGTCGGGGGTTTTTAATGTTTTATTTATTTGAGAGAGAGAGAGAGACAGAGACAGAGAGAGAAAGACAGAGAGAGAGAGAGAATGTGAGCAGGGGAGAGGCAGAGAGAGAGAAAGACAGAGGATCTGAAGCAGGCTCTGCCCTGTCAGAGTAGATCCCCATATGGGGCTCAAACCAGAGAACCGTGAGATCATGACCCAAGTGCAGTTGGACGCTCAACCGCCAGAGCCACCCAGGTGTCTGGAATCATGTTGGGTTTATCCACTGGAAGCTGGAACCACAAGAGATGACGTCACCGCGAGAGAAGGAAGATGAGCAGTACCCTGGTTTTTCCCTTCTTCCCTCCTCCAATCTCTGATTGCTCAAACCCAGCCAGAGACCCCCTGAACCAGGAGCCTGGGCAACAGGCTGCAGACGTCAGCCTCCTGTAACAGAGAGTGGAGCTGGCGAAGCTCCAAGAATGATTTGAGGGCACACAGCAGCCATCAGTCCTCAAGGCAGTACTGAATTCCTCCCTCCACTGGCTCATACTCACACGCGTACACACAGGCAGCTCTAAAATCCAACATTGCAGTGGCTTCTTCTGCAATCCGAAATGCCTAGATTACCAGACTGTTTGGATTGGTCTTAAACGGCTAATCTTTCCACATCCGGCTCCGATAAACATTGAGTATACAGCATGCTTACCAGTTCATGAGTGATTGGAATTTCTATAGTTCTAAGAGAAGAAAAGTTGATGGAAAATTATAGAACCTAAGCTATTGATGAAAGAGAAGCGTTAAGTGTCTTGCCTGTGATTATGGAAAGCACATTCTTCATGCATCCGTTCTTATTTGTGCAAATTAATACAACCGGAAGCTGGCGTGCTCTGCAGGGCTTAAGGGCAAGCGCTGGTGGTCTGTATTCAACCTGGAAGAGTCACAGTTCATTTATTCTGAATCATAGCTTGCGGCGTGCTTTCAGCTTGGGTAGTCTTTCATTTCCTGTCGAATTTTCTTCCTTTACTTAAGTTACCCGAAACTGTGCACTTTCTTCCCCTCTTCATTATGCCCTGTGTACAGAGGTTTTGAAATCAGCATCCTCTGAACAGACTCTGCATTGTAAGAATTCCTTAGAAAATGGCTCACGATGGAGATCTGTGTTTGAAAATGGTCAAGATTAAAGACATCACTGGGCAGTTCAGATGACTCTTTGCAGCCTGTGTGTCTCTTTCACGGCACAAAGAGCTGCCTGTTTTATGATAAAAGAAAGCCAAAGTAAGCAGGATATTTGGAATTACATCTTAAAACATTTAGGTTTACAAAATGCACGCGGGTCTCCTGTTTCCCTCCACAGATCTCTATCCCCATCAGCTAAACCATGGTTTCTGCTTATTTTTTCCCCCACTTCCTTCTGACAGTTATAGACGAGATTGCTTTGTTGATATGAAGTCGGGTCATTGGAATGGAAATGGAAATGAGCCCATAATATTAATCCCCTCCCTCACCTATCAGAGTTCTTAGCAAATGACAAAGCAAGCAGAGCGTAGTTTCAGCTGTCCCCAAAATTGTCCAACAGAGAGTGCTAAATGCTGATAACTTGGGAATTGACTGGTGGCGGAAAGGAGAAGATCAAGAGGTTTGGATATAAATCAAGAAATGAGTAACTGTCCAAAGAAAAAACAAGAGTTAATGGGATAATTCACTATTTTTAAAAATATTTTTAAATGTTTCTTTATTTTTGATAGAGACAGAGCACGAGTGGGGGAGGGGCAGAGATAGAGGGAGACACAGAATCCGAAGCAGGCTCCAGGCTCTGAGCTGTCGGCATAGAGCCCGATGCAGGGCTCGAACTCACAAGCCATGAGATCACCACCTGAGTGGAAGTCGGACGCTTAACCGGCTGAGCAACCTAGGTGCCCCTATTCATTCATTTCAAAATAGCAATAATTAGCCTCATTATAATGATAGCATTTTATTGAAGAATAGCTATATTTTCTAAAATGAAAAGTTAACAAGGAGAGTGGCATTATTTTGCATCTTTGAGAATCTTCTGGCAGCTACATTCTCATATTTGCTTCTGGCCTCAATCTGTTGCCCTATCACACATCATGTGGCCTCTGGAAAATTCTGCGGTGCACACGTGACAGAGTGAAAAAGACAAATAACATCTTATTATCAGGAAAATCGTTTCAATGTCACATTTTCCCTGAAAGTGTCTCAAGCTCCCCCAAGGGTCTCTGGGCCACACTTTGAGAACAGATGATTTATGGGATGGGCAGAAGAAGAAAGCTCCAACGAAGAGGCCAGAGAAACAGGAGGAAATCCAAGAGAGGCCTTGTAATAGGAGTGGAACCTTGCTCTGTGCCCTGATCAGAACCCAGCCAGCTGGCTTAGATTCAGTCTCTTTGACGACGCGCCCGGGCCAGCCTACACATGCCTTGCCAGTGGAGAAGTTAAAATCACGGCGGAGAGCACACATCTTTAGTCTAAGATCAGAAGTGTCCTCCTGTTCAAGCATGCGTTGGGCTTCCAGATTCTTGGACAGTAAGGTTCTGCTCTTCAACCCAGGACTTTGGCACCACATCCTCTTACGAATCTTTGGGGACCTCCTGGGCTATGGAGTTTGTTGGTTTTCTTGGAGCCCTAGAAATGCTGTTCTTCTCTTTCCCATGTTCTTGCCTTTAGGCTTTGCCCACAGCCTCCATTGCCTTCTGCCCGACCTCTGCGCCAGTCTAGGCCTTCAGAACTGCTTAGCCAGCCTTTAGTTCTCCTGGGCTGCTATTTTCCGTACATTTATACTCTATTTTTAAAGTATAGGACTTCATGGGAATATGCCTTTGAAACTCACCTATAATTTTAAAGCCATCCCTTTAAACTTCAAGAATAGGTAGACTTTGGATTTCAGGACACACGCTGGGCAGGAAATAGCTCTTAAATGAATGAATAAACAAACAAATAAATAAACATTAGCATTCTTCCAGAGGCAGAAACATGAAATGACCCTGTGCTGTGTCCCCTTTTCAAGAGAAATTTTTTCCAGAGTCCTTCTGGCACATTTTCCTCCTGTCTCATTGGCCAGGATTGTTGTGCATGCCTGTTGCCTAAAACAAATCACTTGGCAAAGAGACATTAGGCTCATGAGGCTAGAAAAAAGCTATGCTTTCCCTGAAGGACGTGGCTGCTTGGAGGACAGTGAACAACATTTGGGTTCTATTAGCAAAGAAGAAGGGCCAGTGGCGGGCGTAGTGACTGACTATTCGGTAGACCGCTGAGAGTGTGCCAGAATACAGTCTTCCTCAGGGTGATAATCTTAGCCATTTCCCCAATCCTGTCACCCACAGGAAGGCCCTTGGTTTGTTTAGACAATCTACTGTCCTTGATTTCAGCACTGGGTACCTTTTGGAAATGGGAGACCTCTAGGAAACGGGCTTAGAATAAAGCACCGGGTGAGGCACCTGGGTGGCTCAGTTGGTTAAGCGTCCGACTTCAGCTCAGGTCATGATCTCACAGTTTGTGGGTTCAAGCCCCGTGTCCAGCTCTGTGCTGACAGCCAGCTCAGAGCCTGGAGCCTGTTTCAGATTCTGTATCTCCCTCTCTTTCTGACCCTCCCCTGCTCACGCTGTCTCTCTCTCTCCCAGAAATAAAATAAAACATTAAAAAAAAAAAAAAAGAATAAAGCACTGGGGAAAGTAAGCCTCTAAGTTCAAAGGATGTGTCAAAAAGTTCTATTTGCAGATATAACCTAGGATACTACTCTCTTCTTGCAACAGTAGTTTTTCTAGGACACAAAGGCTAATCAGAGAAGCCAGCTCTGTTTTTCAGGGAAGCAGCCCCATCTCAGTGTGGTTTCAGCAGAATGTTTCTGAGAATCCATTTCCATGAGTGTTTTATGTGAAGACCAAGGAGCTTACAGAAATTTCTGGCTCACTCAGTGTCTTGCCTGTAATGTTTGCTTCCTGTCTCCCCAGGGATCTAATCTCCATGGAATGTGCTTTTTTTTCCTCCTGGGGTGATCATTCGCGTGAGGGGGGAGGGCCCACTTAACTGAGGAGCCTTGTGTAAGTCTGGGAACTACCATGGAGAAGCCAGGTTTGCAGGTTAGTCCTTATGCCACAAGGCATTTCGTTATCTCTTGATGATTCTTCAGATGAAATTCAGGCTCTCTCATGATGCTTGTATTCTCTCCTAGACTCATCATAGTTTTAGGGTTCCTGAAGGATTGGGCTTTTGGCAGAAAGCGAATATTAGGCATTTGTTTCCAAACTGCTATCAATGATTGCTACCATACCTCTGTTATGGTGATTGTTACTACACTTTAGCTCACTGGTTGGTTATTTCCACGCTGGCTTTTATTTCTACTGGTGTGGTATTTATTTCCACACTAAAGAAAAAAGTATGAATCTTTGTGGTAAATTTCTTCATTTACAGAATTCTCCACTAATTTATTTATTTAAAAGAAGTGTAAGATGATTATTCCATTCCCTCTTCTATCCCGCCTGCTGTACTTAGTGTGCCAGTAAAAATAAGATGTGCATGCAGTTTATAACTTTACAGATTAATGGGTCTCAGTAAAATATCTGCCCAATTGATTGTCGCCTTTCATAAAATAACTTTAAAATATATGTATTTAGAAAATTTGACTTAAAAATGTTTTTTAATGCTTATTTATTTTTGAGAGAGAAATAGAACACAAGCAGGGGAGGGTCAGAGAGAGAGAGAGACACAGAATGTGAAGCAGGCTCCAGGCTCTCAGCTGTCAACACAGAGCCTGACATGGGGCTCGAACTCAGGAACCACGAGATCATGACCTGAGATGAGGTCGGACACTTAACCAACTGAGCCACCTAGGCACCCCTAAACATTTAGAGTTTTAATTGGATTAAAGGTTTTCATTGGAAGCACCTAGAAAGGATACACACATTTGGCAATTAATTTGTTTTCATTGCCATATTTTTAGTTTCCCCAAAGATTGCCGAGATGCCAGGCACTGTATCTGACATTTCTTTGTAACTTCCACAACACTTAAAACAATATGTCAGGCACATAACATAATGATGTTAAATAAGGCATATCACATTGAACTGAAATTCTAGGCTTGCCTTCATATAAGTTTCAGAGAATAGATGGATAGAATCAGGGTGGGAAAAAGGATCAATCTCTTTCAAATAGACCACTAAAATGAAGTTAAAAATTTGGTTTGACAATTGGAAAACAAAACAACCTGATTACAAAATGGGCCAAAGATCTGAAGATACACAGACAGCACATAAACATATGAAAAGGTGATCCCCCACCATAAGTCATTAGGGAAATACAAATTAAAACCACAGTGAAATACCATGGCATACCTATGGGAATGATCACTATCCAGAACACTGACAACACCAAATGCTGATGAAGGTGTGGAGCAACAGTACCTCTCATTCATTGCTGATGGGAATGCAATGGTCTAGCCACTCTGGAAGATAGCTGGCCATTTCTTACAAAATTAAACACACTTTAACCATGTGATCCAGCTATGACACTCTTCGACATGAGTTGAAATAAGTTGAAAATGTCCACACAAAAACCTGTCTAGAGCAGCTTTATATACAAATGGCAAAACTTGGAAGTAACCAAGATGTCCTTCAGTAGGAGAATGGATAAATAAACTGTGGTGCATCGAGAGAATGGGATATTATTCAGTGCTAAAAAGAAATGAGCAATTAAGCCATGAAAAGACACATAAAAATTAAGTGGATGTTACTAAATGAAAGAAGTCAATCAAAAAGTCTGCATATTGTAGTATGATTCCAACTATATGACATTCTGGGAAAGGCAAAAGTAAGGAGACAGTAAAAGGACCACTGGTTGCCAGGCGTTATAGGGGAGGAATGAATAGGCAACACACAGAGAAATTTTAGGTCAGTGAAACTATTCTGTATGAAACTTTAATGGTGGATACATGTCGTTATACATTTGTCAACCCATAGAATGTACAACACCAGGAATAAACTAATATATACAGTATAGACTTCTGGTGCTAATGATGTGTCAATGTAGTTCATCAATTGTAACAAATGTCCCACTGTGCTGAGTGATGGTGATAATGGAGGAGGCTGTGCATGTGTGGGATAGGAAGTATATGGAAAAGCTCTGCACCTTCCATTCAGTTTTGCTGTGAACTTAAAGCTGCTCTAAAAATGGAGTCTGTTGGGGCCCCTAGTGGCTCAGTCGGTTGAGCGTCTGACTTTGGCTCAGGTCATGACCTCACGGTTTGTGAGTTTGAGCCTCCTGTCGGGCTCTGTGCTGACAGCTCAGGGCCTGGAGCCTGCTTTGGATTTTGTGTCAGCCCCTCTCTCTGCCTCTCCCATGATCATGCTCTGTCTCTCAATGATAAATGAACGTTTAAAAAAACCTTTTTTTTTTTTTTAAATTTTTTTAATGTTTTATTTATTTCTAGGAGAGAGAGAGAGACAGCGTGAGCAGGGGAGGGTCAGAGAGGGAGGGAGTCACAGACTGAAACAGGCTCCAGGCTCTGAGCCGGCAGCCAGCACAGAGCCCGACGCGGGGCTCGAACCCACGAACCGCGAGACCATGACCTAAGCGAAAGTCGGACGCTTAACCGACTAAGCCACCCAGGCGCCCCCCCTTTTTTTTTTTTTAATGGAGTCTGTTAAAAAAATGATGAGTATGATTGGGCAGAATAAGTGCAGTGTTGATCAAAACCTCATAACGTCATGGTTCTGAGTCATTGTTTGAACAACAGCTTCCCTGAATTGCCACTTTCCGCATTGTAAAAATCACTTTGGCTGTGGCAAATGTGCAAAGCAAATCTGCTGGGAGTGACATTTCTCTAAGTACAAAAGAGTATAGGAACTCAGGGCATACCCAAAAACTTTAAACCTTTTGTTCTAGAGGCTCAATATCTGTTCCATTGTCTTTATCAGACCTCTGAATGGGGAAATTTTTCAGCCTATCACTTATTATCCTGTGCTGCCATCTTCTCCCATGTCTATAGCAGAATTTTCAAGGATTTTGTATGAAAGGTTGAAGTCCCTATAGACATAAATCACATTTCCCCAGTCAGATGGTTATCATTGCCTTCCTGGTTGACTCTTGACCATCAGCAATTCCCAGATGCATACAACTCCACATGTATCCCTACAATATCTTCTTACTTTGCTACTCATTTTACAGTAGAAAGAAGCTCATATTTAGGCTTGTTTGGATGGAATGATGCAACTCTAGCTGAGGTCTTCAAAGGGTCTAAGATACACATTCTTATAATATTATAAAAAACATTTATTGTCTTTTATGCAACAGACACTCTACTGGGGCTGTGTATTACCCCCAAGGAGTTGATCGTTATATCAGTTAAGATGCTTTCTGCAGCAAATAACAGAAAATTCAACTTAATGTAGCTTAAATAAGGAGATTTATTTTCTCACTTAACATGAAGTTCAGAGGGAGGGCTGCTCCAGGGTTGGTTAATTCAGGGACCCAACCACATCATCAAGAATTCAAATGTTCTCAATATTCATGTTCTGCCACTCTTAGGATTTTGGCTTTTATCCCCATGTCACCATTCCTACCAGCAGAGATAGTTGGTCAGATGCCCCTGCTGGAGGCAGTAATATCTAGAAAAGAGGAGGACCAGCTCTTGTGGTATCTCCTTGTGAAGAGGAAGAGAATCTTTCCCAGGAGCCCCCTGCTGCCCTTTCACATCCCATTGGCCAGAAGGGGGCCACATACCCAATCCTAAAATATTTCTTAACCAGGAGGAGAGGACCATAATAACAAATTAAGAAGAAACGCCATGTAGAAGAGAATTGCTAACTGAGCAAATAGGAGTTCTGTAATGAAAAGTATGGGGAGAATGAATGCCGAGTTGGTAACCAACAGCTTCTGGGTGAGGACACAGATTTGTATAACAAGATGGTCAAGATGACTGTTCCTTCTTCCTTAGAACTCTGAACAAAGCTGAGCAGCTAACAAACACCCACACATGCTATGGCGAGATGCTGGACATGCCTATACAGCCTTCTGACCCCTCAGCAGTTCTAGTCTCATCACTCACCCACTTCTAGACTATTTACTCGTTGTGTACTTACCTGTGTCTGGCTTTGTTTGCTGAGCATGTTTTTAGATGGATTCGTTACTGCAAGTATCTTTTTATCACTAAGCAAAATTCCAAAGTGTGTTTACCCATTCATCTGGGAAGATTATACTCCATTATGCAGCTGAGAGTGAGCAAGTATATCAGCTGCTTTCTAGACAGCAGGGTTTGGCTGCTGGAGCTTTGGAGCCGGGAGCTCTGAGCTGTTCCTACTGCAGAGGGATGACCCCCCAAGCCAGGAATGTGCTGAGAGAAGATGACTGGGTGCCAGTGAGCACCTCCTGCTGCATCCACTGGTGGAAGGGGCCCAGAGTCAAGTAGGATTATCCTGGGGGCTCTTGGGGATTCCCTAACAAGGCAAGGAAGTGCAGATGTCCCTCCTCTTAGAGCTTGTCACCAGGGCTCCTGTTCTTCTTTTTGGACTTTGCATCAGAAGCAAGAATTCAAGTTATACCACGGGCAGCTGCAAAGATATTTTCTCCCTCCTGCTTGACAGAGTTCTGGAAAACAGAAGGCAGAGGGAGACAGGGAGGTTCCCCTCCTGGCTGAGCCCAACAGGGTGCAAACTCTTGGCCTTGAAGTTAGGAGTCAAGTCCAGTATATCTAAATCAATTCCAATTTTCTATTGGAGCTATGGTAATCCTAGACCTCAGTTCATCCAGGGCTATGAGCTAAACATTTAATTCCTCAGTATATTTAACTCATGTGGTTATGAGTCACTGTTAATACGTTCAACAGATATGCTGGTTTCCAAGCTGCATATCCAAAGGAAGGGTTTTAATCACTTTTTTTAGTGATTTGCTCATGTCTGCATACCAGCAGTCAGGCTTGGCTGACCAAAGCCATCTTGAAATATTTAACTTAGAATTCAGTATAGGACTAAAACATGTTAAACATTTCCAAGATCTCTACCCAGAGATACAGATCCTTCATCAAAGTTGAGCTCCAAACCAAATTACAGTAGGAGGTGAAACCAACTATGTATTTTATACATGAATATCATCTATGGAATGAATGAAATTTTAATGTCACATAGACATTTTTATGCATGTAAAAACAAGCATACTGTGTCTTTTACAAAATTGAAAAAAAAGGAAATATTTATCTGGTGAGCAATAATTTAGAAAATTCTGGAATAATATTGATAACAACAAAATGCATGAAGCCACTTATCTTCCTATTGATGTATATCTTAAACTGCAATATGTCTTCATTTATCTGAAGTGTGAAATAAAACAAGTAATAGAAGTTTGCAAAACAGCCTGTTCTTTCTCACCACTTTGAGCATGCTCCATAACCCCCAATTTTGGAGGTGGATGGTAGCATATGTTCATTTTGAAATCAAACAATATCGAAATGTATAAATCTGAACGTGAAAGGTTTCCTTGTCATATGATCTCACTCCTTATAAAGAACTATTGTCCATAGCTTAGTACCTGTCTCTAGTCATTAAATATATACATGAGACAGTGTTTGAATACAAGTTAAATAGGACTATTGTATACATATGTGATATTGTGATTGATCATAAAAAATATCTTTTGGTCTTGGTCCTCAGTTTTGGCACAGAGCTTCTAAAACCCTTGGAATTTCTGAAGAGATAAGAGTTAAGAGGGGGACAGAGGGCCCCAAGCAGGCTCTGACAGCAGAGAGCTCAAGCTCAAGCTCAAGCTCAAGCTCAAGCTCAAGAACTGCGAGATCACGACCTGAGGGGAAGTCAGACTCCACCAACTGAGCCACCCAGGGACCCCATAATAAGAGTTTTAAATGTATCTTGATATTCATAACAAATCCCTTTCAACCACACCCAAGATTAGGTTAATGAGATGACTTTTGGAAAGCACCTAAAGATGGATACTTGTTGCCAGGGAACCGACCGACCACGTGGACCTTTCAGTCCTACCCCGTGACCTCCAAGGGTCTGGAGGTTGAACTGGTCGCCAATGGCCAGTGATTTAATCAATCATGACTATGTAATGAAGCCTCCATAAAAACCCAAAAAGATGGGGTCTGGCGAGCTTCCCGGTTGGTGAACTCATGGAGGTACTGAGTGTCCCTCAGAAAGCATGGAAGGTTTATACCCTTTTGCCTATGTGCTTCCATCTGGCAGTTCATCTCTATCCTTTATACTACTCTTTATAATGAACTGGTCAACACAAGGAAATGTCTCTGAGTTCTGTGAGTGGCTCTAGCAAATTAATTGATACTGTGGAGGCAGTTGTGGAAACCTCCAACTTTGACAGTGGGTCAGAAGCACAGGTGACAAGCTAGACTTGCAGCTGGCATCTGAAGTGGGGGGCAGCCTTCTAGGACTGAACGCTTACAGTGGGGCCTCTAGGCAGATGGTGTCAGAATTGTGTTAAATGTTTGATAGTGTTGAAAAAAAACCCACACACAATGGAACACATCATATTATAATCTGCTTTTTTCACTGACGATAATTCCTGGACATCTTTCCCTCTGAACATTTATAGTCCCATGTTATCCTTTATTTTCACAGCATTCTAATGAATGGAATAATTATATAACCAGTTGCATATTTATAGATACTTAAGTTTCAGTTTGAAATGATGCTTCAATTAGTATCATTGAATAATATATTCAGTGCTAATTCCTATCTGAATTTATGTTGTTTGAATATTGAGTTCCTTGCTCATTGTCTGACCACCCCAGGAATATGAGCTCTGTAAATGCCTTGTCCCTTGTTCTTCATTATATCCTTAGCAACTGGGACAGTACCTGACAGATAATATCAGTTGTTGTTATTACTGGAAGCACATATATATTTCTAGATCCTTTCCGTGATCCAAGGACAACCTAGAATAAGGTGACTACTTCTGGCCCTCTCCCTATGTGGTCACCTGGCTTAGCCACTTACAACTCCTTCCCACCTACAAAGTGCCCTGTGGAGATTCTGTTTCTCTAAAACCTTGAAATATTCAGTTTGAAAATTAGGACCCCATTCAGATCTCAGGAATTCCACTTTCACTGTGTCTCCTTTCCTCATGTATAAGTTAGGTGGGAAGCAAGGACACATTTGGTCACAAATATCCCTTGACCCCATTGCTCTTGGTAGAATCCGATAGCTAATTTACCATCCATCTGTATATTTTCTTTAGTGAGGTGTGTTAAGGTCTTTTGCCCATTAGATTGGGTTGTCTATTATTGTTGAGTTTTAAGAATTCTTTGTATATGCTGGATAACAATCCTTTATCAGAAGTATCTTTGTACATATTTTCTCCCAGACTGTGGCCTGTTTTCCAATACTCTTGATGGTGTCTTTCACAGAAGTCTTTAATTTTAATGAAGTCCAGCTCATCAATTGTTCTTTCTTGGATTGTGTCTTTGGTGTTGTATCTAAAAACTCATCACCAAACGCAAGGTCATCCAGGTTTTCTCCAATGTTAAAACTCCCAGGAGTTGTTTTACATGTAGGTCTAGGATCCACTTTGAGCTACTTTTTGTGAAGGGTGTAAGGTTTTATGTAGACTCTTTTTTTTTTTTGCATGGAAATGTCCGGTTGTTCCAGCATCATTTGTTGAACTATGTGAGTCTTTTCAGTCTTTATTTTTTTCCCAACCACCTGTGATACACAACACAGCACTGCGAAGAAAGCACAACCTATCTTTTTCCATTTGAGTTAGCAATAGATTTCCCAGAATTCTCTATGGCTGTTCTGGGTGGTTCCTCATTTAGTTTTATCTCCTCTAATTTTTGAGACTGTATGCTAACTTTTGTGTTTGAGGGTCCTGAATAAATGATACCTATGTTTAAAAGCAATCAAGATGGTGACAAGAGTCAGACAGGTGGAGATAATACCCCTACTTTTGTTCATGTTAAGCCTGCAGCTAGTGCCTTATTATGGGCCAAATGGCCTTGCTTGGGCTCCTGGCCTTCTAACCCTCCTGAGTTTAGACCTTGGAACTGGCCACCTAAGGGAAAACAGCTTACATCTACTACCCTCCCAAACACACACATTTGATATTGATTTTAAAGCCTAGAATGTCGGGGCCTCCAGGTGGCTTAGTCAGTTGAGCATCAACTCAGGTCCTGATCTCATGGTTCATGAGTTTGAGCCCCACGTCAGGCTCTGTACTGACAGGAGATTCTCTCTCTCTTTCTCTGTCCCTTCCCCATCCACTCTCACTCTCTCTCTCAAAATAAATTTAAACAATTTAAAAAATTAAAATAAAACCTAAAATGCTAAGCACCCCCTTTAGTTTGCCTTAGTAAAAGGTCTTTATAGCCAGAAAATGTCCCTGGTTCCAAATCCAGGGCAATATGGAATAGGCATCTCAGTAAAATATAAAACTAAGTTTAAGGTTATATTGTTGTCCTGGGCCTTTGTTCTTTATGATTTTAACTTATCGGTGTATCTCCAGTTCCACCCCATGAGGACCTTGCCTGTAGCCCGAATTACAAACAGCTGACTTCATCAGGCCGCATCCCCTGGGACATGACTGGGGGGGGACTGGGAGCTGCAGCACCTCCGCTCACAGGAGGAACACAATCCACATGGGCACCAGCCTCTTGTTCTGCAGAAACCGGAAAACTACCCCAAATATAGAAACAAGATAGCTCTTGGGAGGCACTGAGTTCAGGATCTATAGTGTGGATGTCATCCTGTCAAAATACAACTCACATGTGCTTCCTGGCTGTATCCTAGAGGTGAGTGGTAGACTGGGTAGTGAGAAAAGAATCGTTCAGAAAGTTCCCGCAGTCTCCCAGGATACAGCTGGGCCTTGCCTTTGGCTGACCAGTATTTTGTTCTCTTGATTAAAAATAACAAATCTCTGGCTTAAGCGTCAGGTGGGTAGGAACGTTATTTTTGCTCTGGGCAAACACATTAAGAGGAAAAGTTGACTCACATGGGAGGGAAAGGATGAGGGAAAGGACGAGGGTATTTTCTAAGATCAAGACCTAATCTTTTAGTAGTTTAGGCAGAGGGCAGGTATAGACAAGAAACGTAGAACCTTCACGGGTCAGCCTAAGCTTGGAACTACCCAGTTGGGCGCTGCTGATCAAAACTGGGTGGTCCCACAGACTTCCTTGTCATAGCTACTGGAACAGAGCTGATTACAAACAGCTGACACCTCTCTCCCATTCCCCCTCCACCCCCCAGAACGCAGGGGTGTGGCCAACTGCGTTGCTCTCAGGCGCATGCGCGAACACACTGAGAGCGTGAGAAGGACAGGGTCAGCCTTCTGTTGCAGGCCACCAAGGCCTTAGACTAACCCTGACCTTCACACCTCAGACTCTTGCCTTAGCTTTTGAAGTTGGTGAGTACAGAAGCAAGCCGTAGTGACGAATTACCCACCGCCCGGGGGGCGCTTACGGTGGTGGCGGTCTATTTGTGCTGGGGGAGGCAGAGGAGTGGTGGATGGAAAGAATTCGCGTGGTGGGTATTCTGCTGACTTCGGCCTTCCCTTGTATCCCCCACTGTCACATCCTGGGGGGTGGGGGTTAGTCCTCTGTCCTTTTCTGCCTCCCAGGGCAGGGATCAAGTAAGAATGTCTAGGCTTTAATCGAGGGGGTAGAAGCCGAGTCTGGGGAAGGGACTCGGGATAAAGAAGTGGGCACAGAGCTTCTCAAAACACACGTGGGACTGTCAGCTGAAGAGAAAGTGGTTTGGGGGAATAGAATCATAGCAGCGGGGAGCCAAAGGAAGTTTGGAGTAGATGAACTGGTGGCCTTCCTGGGTCCTCACTGGAGCGGGATGCCCCTGCCGGGGCTGGGGGTGTGCGGCTCACATTAGGGAGGCCTTGACTGCATTCAGGCTCTGACCCCTTCAGGCAGATGGGCCAGACCTACTGCATCACCATTCGCTAGATTTGTGCTCAGTTAAGTGGTTTTTTAAATTAAAAAAATGTTTGTTTAATTTCGAGAAAGACTGGGATGCCTGGGTGGCTCAGTCTGTTGAGCCTCCACTCTTGATTTCTACTCGAGTCATGGTCTCATGGTTTCGTGGGTTCGAGCCCTGTGTCAGGTTCTTTGCTGACAGTGCAGAGCCTGCTTGGGATTCTCTCTCTCTCTCTGTCTCTCTCTCTGCCCCTCCATTGCGTGGTCTCTCTCTCTCTCTCTCAAAAATAAATAAAAATAAAAACTTAAAAAAAGAGTAGGGGAGGGTCAGAGAGAGAGACCATCCCAAGCAGGCTCAGTGCTGTCAGCACAGAGCCAAATGTAGGACTCGATCTCACCAACTGTGGGATCATGATCCCAGCCGAAATCAAGAATCAGGAGCTTAACCAACTGAGCCACTCAGGTGCCCTCTGTAAATTTTCTTGAAAACAATTAATTTGTGATTACACTACATGATATATTAACAGATTCTCTTTATAAAAATTTAAACATTACAGACCAGGCTCACATCTGCTTTGATATCACCTAGAATGCTGATCCCTTCCCCAGAGATCACTCGTGTTACAGCATTTTCTGGAGTCTTATGTATTTACATGTATGTGTATACGTAACACTAAAGGGTTATTCGGTGTGGTGGGGGGTTTTTACATGCATGGTATCATTATGCACTTAGATGCATGTATCTGTAACAATAGAAAACAGTGTCCTGTTTTCTATAGGGTCTGGGTTGTTTACATATGTGGTATTATTCTGCAAGTATAGTTCTGAGACTTCCTATTTGTGGGTGACCATGCTTTTGAATCCATATCCACGAGTTTAGATTTCATTCCTTTTAACTGCTAATTCTTTCAGTGTTCTTGCCTCTTACACATGTGGATTCATTCTCTTCTACATAGATTCATTCTCCTCCATCACTCTGTATACCCGCTCAGTAGAGAGAACAGGTTTGGTTTGGTTTTGAGAGAGAGTGTGTGCACACACAACCAGGGGAGGGGCAGAGAGAGGAAGAGCAGAAATCCCAAGAAGACCCCAAGCTCAGCTTGAAGCCCACGTAGGGCTCAACCTCACTCACGACTGTGAGATGGTGACCTGAGCCCAAATCAAGAGCTGGAGGCTTAACTGACTGAACCACCCAGGCGCCCCAGGAACAGGCATTTCTATTGTTCAGCTCTCTTCAACGTATCCATCCAGGGCAGCCACATGGCCTGACACCCAAGTCCCCAAGGCTCCCTCCTCCCAGGCTTGGATGTGTCGCACGCCCCTTTCTTGGTCTTTGCTTCATCAGGAAAGCCTTGGACCTCTCGGGGTCTGCACGGCAGGCCTGGAAAGCCTTGCCCAGAGTCTGAGGACCAGTGACAGAGAGGCAGTGATGACTGTCAGTCGAGGAAACACAGTCCTCCTGTTGTGTTTTGCTGTACTTTTTATTTGCCCACAGCCTGCCAGCAAGGTCAGCCCTAGAAACACAGTGAGCCATTCTGCCACTTGGAGGGAACCTGCACTAAGAGAGGTGCCTGAGCGGGGCTGAAAATGCCAGCAAGGGTTTTTGCTAGTGGTCAACTTTGTTTACCGGCTCTGGAGGTTTCTGTTTTAGGAAAGTCTTCATGGGGGGCACTGGACTGGCCATTTGGAAGGAATAAACTGCTAGGGGAGCTTGTACTTTATGGCTAAAGTTTTCCAGATACTGTCTAAAATCTATGCATTCAAATTTATAGATTTCCTGACAGTGAAACGAATTTGATCCTAGAATAGGCCCTCAATCAAATACACCCACAAACTAGCCAGTTTTACCTTAGTTAGCACCTTGGAAAATAAGATGAAGAAAATATTAAGATATATTATTTGAGATTTACGAGAAGCTTTTCTGAATCTCTGTTGATATTGTGCCTCCTCGTTCAATGTATTCTAAATGTAATTAATGTGTAAATTTGTAAACACAGGTATTAAATGTCCATTTTAATGGACTCTTTGCACTTAATGTCAAAACCCAGTTTAAGTGAACCAAATAAGGAGGAAATATTTGTAATAATAATGTAAATGAAGATGGGGACCATGGCACAAGGTTGGAGCAAATGATGAATTTGAAAAACTTCCTTCGAGAGGTTTCTGTTGAAACCTAAGTAGATTCTCTCTCTCTCTCTCTCTCTCTCACCCCTACTTCTCTGGTGGAAAATTAGAAAGACCCATTCTTAGAAGTTTTTCCTGGTTTTCTCTTTTCTCCTTTTAGGGCTGGAAAAGAAAAGTCAGATTTGGCTGCTAAAATGAATTCATTTTAGCATCATAGTTTCATTTCTAACTGGTATTTACCACTTTCAGTCCTTCCTCCCTTACCTCTCCTCCTACTTCCCTTCCTATGGCCCCTCCGTCTCCCCTCCCCCTGCAGTGTCCACAACAGACCCTTAGGTCACTTTCCCCTACCATTGAGCTCTGGATGCCAGTGTCTTTGGAGGAGTTTGGATCAGCCTTTCAATCTTTTCTTGTCTGCTCTCTTCATTGACGCAAGGCTACTGGGAGGTAATCAAAGGCTAATTCTGCACATAGAGATCACAGTGGCCGCTGTCAGAATCCTTCAGCATCTGGAATTTTGAGTCTTTGACTTGTGCTGGGGGGAGTGAGGTATTAAAGATTATGCTTTCCATGCAGAAGAGTTATAGCAAGGCTTCTTGTGGTTATTAAACATTCTAACTTTCCTTTCTTGAGAGTACCAATGCCTGCCTTGGCAACGTTAAAACTTTCCAGCAGTAACTGGAAGAGCCCACTAGTGGCATATTTCTGAGAAGTAAGGAAGCACTAAAACTGCGATTTTGATGATGGGTGGCAATTACAAGCTGCTTTTGGTCTAGTTTTTCGAGGAAAGTCTAGGAAAGATTCCTCCCCTACCATAAATAGCCTAGCAGATGGATCCCAATAGATGTACTGTCTTTTTGAAAGACGGCATTCCATAAAATTCTATTGAGGATTTGTGCCTGATATAAAAGGTGAAATGCTGCTTTATCATAACTTTTCTCCTGTTGAGTTTAGCTGCACATTGCCCATGCCAATATTGTAACTGTAAATATGAGTAAATTATGTCATTTGGGTCAATTTTCTTGGCCAAAAAATGCTATGTAATTCATATAAAAATTAATGTCCCTGTTCTGAAACCATAGGCTCTTTTTGCATCACAGACTGGGCTCATGAAAAAGAGAAACTGCTGTTTTCTTTTGAATTAGATTATGGTCTTGAAGTTTGCTATTAGAAAAGAATGCTTACAGGCACCTGGGTGGCTCAGTCGGTTAAGGGTCCGACTTCAGCTCAGGTCATGGTCTTGCAGTACATGGGTTCGAGCCCTGCTTGTACTGTCTGTCTGTCTGTCTGTCTCTCTCAAAAAGAAATAAAACATTAAAAACATTTTTTTAAAAAGAAAAGAATGCTTAAGAAATTTAAGCTTACAGATTACAAATATGTCCATGGTTGGGAAATAACTTAGAATATAGGTAAATACACCTGTACATTTTTATCTTAAATCACTAACAAATCAAGCAGTACATTAAATGATACACCATGATCACTCTGGGTTATTCAAAGAATGAAATTATATTAGGAAATTTATTTTACTACATTAGTTTGTACAGTGAAACATTGCTGGCCGGTTACTGACCAAAGGTGGTTCTTCTCCCTCCCGGGCACACGCCTGGACTACCTTTCTTGGCCTCCCTTGCCGTTAGTACGAATCTGTGCCTGGGTTCAGGCAAACGGAATGCAGCTAGAAATGATATGTGCCACTTTCCACTATGATCCGTTACAATCTTCTTGTGTAATCATTTACTCTCTCTTCCTCCACCTACTGGCTGGGTGCAGAGAATCCTGCAGAGAATTTGCAGCCCTAACAGATGGCTGTGTCAGAGATGGAAACGGTGGGTCCATGAACAGTCAGTTGGAAGGCTACCTCAAGAACGTTTGCACCCGTCACATGAGTAACATTTTCTTTTTTTTTTTTCTTCACTTATTTATTTTAGAGACAGAGAGAAAGACAGAGCACAAGTAGAGGAGGAGCAGAGAGAGAAGGAGACACAGAACCCAGAGCAGACTGCAGGCTCTTGGCTGTCAGCACAGAGCCTGACAAGGGGCCTGAGCCCACAAACCATGAGATCAAGACCTGAGCTGAAGTCAGACATTTAACTGACTGAGTCACCCAGGTGCCCCTGATTAAGGTTCTTTCGTTCTTTCTCTCTCTCCTTTCTCTCTCTCTCTCCTTTCTCTCTCTCTCTCCTTTCTCTCTCTCTCTTCTTTCTCTCTCTTCTTTCTTTCTCTCTCTTTTCTTCCTTCCTTCCTTCCTTTCTTTCATCAAGTTGGTTTCCATATAATACCCAGTGCTTACCCAACTAGTGCCCTCCTCCATGCCCATCATCCCTTTTCCCTCTCCCCTAACCCCATCAGCTCTCAGATTGTTCTCAGTATTTAAAGAGTCTCTTATGATTTGCCTCCCTCCCTCTCCTTAACTATTTTTTCCCCTTCTCCTCACCCATGGGCCTCTGTTAAGTTTCTCCTGTTTCACATTTGAGTGAAAACATATGGTATCTGTCCTTCTCTGCCTGACTTATTTCACTTAGCATAACACCCTCGAGTTCCATCCACGTTGCTACAAATGGCCAGATTTGATTCTTCCTCATTGCCATGTAGTATTCCATTGTGTATATAAACCACACATTCTTGGTCCATTTATCAGTGGATGGACATTTAGGCTGTTTCCATGATTTGGCTACTGTTGAGAGTGCTGCTATGAACATTGGGGTACATGTACCCTATGCAGCAGCACTCCTGTATCCCTTGGGTAAATTCCTAGCAGTGCGATTGCTGGTTCATAGGGGAGGTCTAGTGTTAATTTTTTGAGGAACCTCCACACTGTTTTCCAGAGGGCCTGCACCAGTTTACATTTCCACCACCAGTGTAGGAGGGTGCCCGTTTCTCCACATCCTCGCCACCATCTAGAGTCTCCTGATTTGTTCATTTCAGCCACTCTGACCAGCATGAGGTGGTATCTCAGTGTGGTTTTGATCTGCAAAAGTCCCTGATGAGGAGGGACGCTGAGCATCATTTCATGTGTCTGTTGGCCATCTGGATGTCCTCTTGGGAGAAGAGTCTGTTCATGTCTTCTGCCCGTTTCTTTACTGGATTGTTTGCTTTTAGGTGTGGAGTTTGGTGAGTTCCTTATGGATTTTTAGATACTAGTCCTTTCTCTGATATGTCTTTTCCCATTCGATGGGTTGCCTGTTAGTTCTGCTGATTGTTTCCTTTGCTGTGCAGAAGCTTTTTATCTTGATGAGGTCCCAATAGTTCCTTTTTGCTTTTGATTCCCTTGCCTTTGGAGATGTGTCGAGTAAGAAATTGCTGCGGTTGAGGTCCAGGAGGTTGTTTCCTGCTTTCTCTTCTAGGGTTATGATGGTTTCCTGTCTCACATTCAGGTCTTTTATCCATTTTGAGTTTATTTTGATGTATGGTGTGAGAAAATGATCTAGTTTCATTTTTCTGCCTGTTGCTGTCCAGTTCTCCCAGCACCATCTGTTAAAGAGGCTGTCTTTTTTTCATTGGATATTCTTTCCTGCTTTGTCAGAGACTAGATAGGGGCACCTGGGTGGCTCAGTCGGTTAAGCGTCTGACTTCACATGGATTGATTTGTGAATATTGAGCCAGCCCTGTAACCCAGGAATGAATCCCTCTTGATCCTGGTAGATAATATTTTCTGTGTGCTGCTGGATTCGATTTGTAATTATCTTGTTGAGGATTTTTGCATCTGTATTCATCAAGGATATTGGCCTGTAGTTCTCTTTTTGTGCTAGATCTCTGGCTTGGGAATCAAAGTGATGCTGGCTTCCTAAGAATGAGTCTGGAAGTTTTCCTTCGATTTCTATTTTTTGGAATAGCTTGAGAAGAATGGATATTAACTCTGATTTAAATGTCTGATAGAATTCCACGGGATCCTTATTATTAATAATATTATTAAAAATATAATATTTAAATATTATATAAAATATAATTAAAATATAAAATAATTAAAAAAATATAATATTATTAATAGTGGCAGCAGCAGACATCCATCTCTTATTTTAATGAAAATGTCTGTAGTATTTCATCATTAAGAACAATGTTGGTTGGGGCACCTTGGTGGCTCAGTCAGTTAAGCGTCCAACTCTTGGTTTCGGTGTAGGTCATGATCTCACTATACGTGATTTTGAGCCCCACGTTAGGCTCTTTACTGACAGCATAGAGCCTACTTGGCATTCTCTCTCTTTCTGTCTCTGCCCCTCCCCTGCCGTCTCTCCTCCAAATAAATAAATAAACTTTAAAAAACAAAGAACAATGATGGCATTTAATATAAGTTAGATCTTTTTTAACAAGTTAATAATGAATCCTATTTTATGTGACAATTTTTTCAAATCAGCAGTAGGTGCTGAATTTTATTGAATGCCTTTTTGCTGTCAGTATTAGCCAAGGTAGGCTAACTGCTGTAACAAATAATACTCAAATAATACTTTTTATATGCTGTTGAATTAGATTTG